>NW_021821470.1:0-67659 GCF_901001135.1 Rhinatrema bivittatum
ACCAGCAGATTAAAAGGTGAGGTGAAAGAAGGCTATTTTAACCAAAAGATTTTCATTCAAAATTGGAAGAAGGATCCATCAAAAGAAATAGGATAAAGGCATAAGCATTGGCAAGTTAAATGTAAGATATTGATGACAGGCTAAGAGAGAATTTATAAAGAAGTTGGCCATAGAGGCAAAAACTCACAATAAAAACATTTTAAAATATAATCCGAAGCAGAAAGACTGTGAGGGAGTCTGTTAGATGATCATGGGGTTAAAGGGGCATTTAGGGAAGATAAGACCATTGCGGAAAGATTAAATTATTTCTTTGCTTTAGTGTTTACTGAAGAGGATGTTCGAGAGATACACATAATGATTCAAATGACCTGAAAACAAATCAAGGTGAACCTGGAAGATGTGGTAGGCCTGATTGGCAAACTGAAGAGTAGTAAATCACCTGGACCAGATGGTATATACCCAAGGTTCTGAAAGAACTAAAAGATGAAATTTCAGACCTATTACAATTAGGGGTAGATTTTATAACATGCGCGTGCTGCGTACATTTGTGTGCGCTACCCTTGCATGCGCCAAGCCCTCGGGGGACCAGCTGGCTTTCCCCGTTCCCTCTGAGGCCGCTCTGAAACATATATAGGCACCATTTTGTGAAATGCTGTGAGTGAAGGACTCACTGGAAGGAGCTCAAATTCACAGACAGACACCATTGCATCTCAAGCCCCTGACGAAGTTGCTATGACAAAACACGCGCTGTGTCGGGCGTACCAGGCAGGATCTTTAATTCGCTCAGGACGTTCAATCCACTGCTGTCTATATATCGCTGCATGATTAAGATAAGTGTCTTCTTTTCGGTGTCTGCAAGGCGTTGATAAAAATAATTGAAAAGACAAAACAAATTGACACTAGTCATGGCCTCCCTTAGGCATGTGTGCATCGGACTATGTTGGGAAAGCCAACTTCTGGTGCTCCCTGATGACATCATGTGGCTATTTAAACTCAGCTGCAACTTCAGCAACTCACCTCAGCAACAGGTCTCCCTGCATAGCAGTGTGTGTTATTCTTCTGTGCCTCGACAATGGTTGCCTTGCTCATTGTCCTGCCTTGTTCTCTTGCCTCCGTTGCCCTGTTCCCATTGTCCTGCCTTGTCTGCCCTGCCTCACCTTGGTCCTCAATGTCCTATCTCCTCCCCTGATTTTGTCTTATTCTGATTCCTGCCTTTGACCATTGCTTTGGATACTGATCATTCTCTTGCCTGCTGCCTGCCTTTGACCATTGCTTCAGACTCTGTCCACTCTCTTACTTGCTACCTGCCGCCGATCCTTGGCCTGGACCCAGTGATTCTGTGTTTGCTGTCTGCCCTGACCTCTGCCTGGCCCTGGACTCTCTTTGACTTTGCCCTGTGGAACCATCACTTAAGTCCCGCTGGCCCCTGGAACGCATTGGCTCCACCTGCGGGGAAGAAGGCTGGTAAAGGTGAAACCCAGCTCTGTCCCAGCCCAGGGCATGTCTGCCGGCTGTCAGTGTGGGGCTAGCAGGTTCGCCTGCTAGACTGTGTCAATCACGCCACAGCACAAGAGTCCAAATTTGCTTACATGAACATTTGATATTCTGCTTTTTCCCAAGCTCTGGATGTTCCTCTCCTCAGGGAGGAAGGGGACAGCAAAACTCTTCCTCCTGGTTTTTCTAACAAAATTCCTTTCCCCAAAACCAAAGTCTAAAACACCAGAATATTCTTGTATCATATGATGACCAGGAGAGGAGGTGCAGGGGAGATATGATACAGACCTTCAGATACCTGAAAGGTTTTAATGATGCACAATTGACAACAAACGTTTTCTGTTGGAAAAAAATCAGAAGAACTAGGATCATGAAATGAAACTCTAGGGAGGACGATTCAGAACCAATGTCAGGAAATATTTCTTCACAGAAAGGATGGCCAATGCCTGGAATGCCCTTCCGAAAGAGATGGTGAAGACAAAAACAGAAAAGATTTCAAAGGGGCATGGGATAAACACTGTGGATTCCTTAAGGCTAGAGGATGGGACTGAAGAAAAGAATACATGGGGGTAACTTGCTGATGTGGCATTTACTACCCTTAACCAAAAAGCCTTTATGCTGTTGATGCAACTCCATCATTGCTCTCTGCTTCAACGGCAGGGGAAAAAGACTAAAAGGGGAATTAGATTCAGACAGCAACCAACAAGGACATTGACTTGCACAGTCTGGGAAAACCAATAAGCATGGAAATAACTTGCTGATATGGTAGTTAGTACCCTTACACTACCCTTAACCAAGAATTCTTTATGCTGTTTATACTGGGAAACTCATAATTATAAAGGCGACTTGTATGGCCAATAGTTAATACGATAAGCTTGCTGGACAGACTAGATGGACCATTTGGTCCTTTTCTGCAATCATTTCTATATTTCTGTGTTACCATTCCTCTGGACTCTTGCTGAAATTGTAGAGGGGCACTTCTTCCTTACCCAGGGGCCACAGGGAAAGGATTTCAAGTGCCCTTTCACCCAGGCAATACCCAGGAGTCTAACAAGGCTTCCTAACATGAAAAAGTGTCCAAAATCCCAACATAACTCGAGATATTTATTTATTTAGTTTTATTTAGTTAGTTATTTTATATATCATTGTTCCGAGTGAAGGCCTCAACGGTTTATATCATGATATAAATATTATAGATACTAATTACATTCACTTGATGTGTTCATATTTCATATATTGTTGCGGTCTCCACCGCTTCCCCTCTACCCGCTCTGCACTGTGCTTACCTACAGTGGTGGAGACTCTGCTGACTCTTCAGGACGTCCGCCATTGCCGGCTCATCTCCCTGCCGCCACGCGCTCGCGTGAGGACGCGCACTATGGACGCACAGCCACTGGAAGTCGGGCTCCGCCCGGGTTAACGACGCCACTCCCCAAGCCCGATTTAACCGGCGTTCGGTTTCCATCTCATTGCCTTGCAACGAGGGTCGCTACTGGATAGTAGTTCTAAGTTGCGCTTCACTTGTTCCACGTTCCTGACTTGACTTCAGCTCGTTCCTGACTCCGCTTCTGCCTGCCGCCTGCCATTGACGTCAGCCTGTTCCTGACTCTGCTTCTGCTTGCCGCCTGCCATTGACTTCAGCCTGTTCCTGACTCTGCTTCCGTCTGCCGCCTGCCACCGACCTCAGCCTGTTCCTGACTCCGCTTCTGCTCGCCGCAGGTCATCCACCTTGCTCGTGCCTGGTTCCGCTCCAGCTGGCTGCCAGCCTGACTTGGGTTCATCTCCGTTCCTGCTCACAGCTTGCTCCAGCTTCCAGCACGCTACAGAGTCCGTTCCTGCTCACAGTCTTTTCCAGTTCTCAGCACGCTACAGACTCCGTTCCTGCTCACAGCTTGCACCAGCTTCCAGCACGCTACAGACTCCGTTCCTGCTCACAGTCTGTTCCAGTTCTCAGCACGCTACAGACTCCATTCCTGCTCACAGCTTGCTCCAGCTCGCAGCACGCTACAGACTCCGTTCCTGCTCACAGCTTGCTCCAGCTCACAGCATGCTACAGACTCCGTTCCTGCTCATAGCTTGCTTCAGTGCACAGCACGCTAAAGACTGTATCTGCTCACCTTCTGCTCCAGCTCCGCTGGACCCCAGCCCCAGTCTACCGGACTACCACATCTTACTCTCTGCCCAGGCCTTCTGCTATTATAGAGACTTACACTGTGCTCCTAAGTCCCAAGGATCTAGGACCCTACGGGCTCCTCCTGGGGGGTTCCTGGTTCCCGGGTGAAGACCTCTGCCTGTGGCTCCGCCTCCCGACCTGCCCTATCTTGGGGTAGTTTGGCCCAAGGGTTCACTCCTGGTCTGCAGCTTCCCGGACTGCAACATATATGTTAGGTATAAGACAAAATTTAGGCAAAAGACACATATATTGACATTTAAACCCTACCATCCAGTAAGCAGACTGGAAGAGCAGATCCTCAGCTTTGTTCAGGATCCCCAGGCAGGGCTTGCCAGACCCTCCAAGTAGGCCCAAAAATCCAAAATGGCAAAATCCACCTCCCCCTCTAATTTCAAAACTCAGGCTGCACTGCCCCACTCTCAAAGGGAGAGAACGGCTTTTATCACTTCCCAGGGCCATCCCAGCACCCTCAATGGGAGGAGCTGTACTGCACGGTACTTCCCCTAAACTCTACCTCTCTATTCCTAGCTAAAGGAGTTAAACTAAGGGCACTGCTGGTAATGAACCCAGTGGGACATTACACTTCATAGAGAGTTCAGGAAATTGGGCTTAATATTTGGGTTTTACAGGCAGACCTGGCTAAAAAGAGATGCCTTAGCTTTTTTCCTGAACTTAAAGTGGTAGGGCTCCAGGCACAGGGTTACTGGAACTTTGTTCTACATTTTTGGTGTGTAACAGATGAAAGCATGGAGTCTCCTGTGGGGCAATCTGGCAGCAGTCAAGGAAGGAGAAGAAAGAAGAGACATTTTGTTGGACCAGAGTTCCTTTGAGGGATTGTAGAGGGAGTGTAAAGGGAGAGGATTTGAGAGAGGTATTCAGGGGCCTGTTTATTCAAGTATTTGCAGAGAAAGCAGACAGTTTTAAATTTTATCCTTTCTACTAGAAACCAGAGAAGATTATGTAGAATAGGCTTGATATGATCAGTTGCGTTTGCATTTACCAAATTTCTCACTGCAGTGCTTTGTAGGAGTTGGTAGGTGCTTCAGACTGTATTATGAGATGCTAGATGGAGGGCTAAAATATCCGGAAATTGCCCAGATTTTAACCCTCCATCGAGCGCAACTATTTTCACTTTTACATCTCCTGACAAAAGGATGCGCAAACGGGAGGGGGGGAGGGAGCATGAATGAGCTTCCGGGGGGTTTCCAGCAGCTGTTAGAAAAAGTTGCAATGCTGCGCTGGGAGGATCTGTGAAGAGACACACAAGGAGGAACTGCAAAGTGCCCTGTATCGTAGCTCTCAGGCCTGTAGCCAATCAGAAGTAGAGGTGTTGTACCAATCAACTGCCTGCTGTTTCCTTTTTGGCGGCTGAGCCACAGAAGAGAGAGGATTGTTTTTCCTGCTGCAGGTAGGAGCATTTCCAACTCTCCCTCACTTACCAATCCTCCTTTGCTTCCCCTTTCCATCCCCTCTTAAATTGAGCCTCGATCCTGCTACACTGCCTGTCCTGCTGGGATCAGTTTTTCTCCTTAGCTCTGGCTCCTCCTGTGTGTGGTGGCTCCTGCCTGCATTGCTGCTTCACTGTTGTGCTAATGAATCACACCGTCTGGCCTGCTGCATCTCTCCCTCTTGAGTCCTGGGCTGGCCCGGCCATCTTTCCACGTCTACTCCTCTCCTGTTCCAGCCATCTCTAAGTCCTACACGGGCGGCGTTGCTGGTGCAGCCCTCAAAAACTAAGGGGGTTATTTTCTAACCCTATCACTAGATCAGGGCAGAGTCGGCGCGGTGTCGTACTGGAAGAGGAGGCGACGCTGCAGAAACTTCACTGGCGGTAATAAGGTAAGAACTCTTATCGCTGCCAGTAGCGCGCCCAATAGCATCACCTTTCACGATGGCACTATTGGGTGTGAAAGCCAGTAGCGATAACTCTGCGGTGGTGCGATCGCTGCCAGCTTTCGCAGGCCCGCCTCCCGCTTCGCCCCCCCCCCCCCCCCCGCTCCCAATTACCATGCGATTCACAAAGCCCTGCAATTTTAGAAAATCCAGGCCTAAGGTTGCTGTTGTTTGCATGCGTCCAGCCTTGGTAAAATAAAGGTATGTGTCGCCTAGTGCTGCTAGATGTCCCTACAAAATGCCTGCCTTCCTCCTAAAACATTTCACCCCCGCCAGCCCGTGTACAATGTAGGAGAGAGGGAGACAGAGGAAGGGTGAATGTGTGTGTGTGAATGAGAGAGGAAGGCATGGGAGTGTGTATGTGTGAGACAGAGGAAGCAAGTTTCTATGTTTGAGAGACAGGAAGCAAGTGTGTGTGTGTGTGTGTGTGTGTGTGTGTATGTGTGTGAAAGACAGAGGACAATGCCTGAAAGTGTATGTGTGCTTGAGAGATGGAGAAAGCATGTGTATGTATGTGAGAGACAGAGAGGAAGTATGTATGTGTATTTGAGAAAGGAAGTGTGTGTATGAAAGAAATAAAGTACATGAGTGTGTGTGTGAGAGACAGAGGAAGCATGTGTATATATGTGAGAGAAACAGGAAGCATGTGTGTGTGTGTATGTGAGAGAGACAGGAAGTGTATTTATAAAAGAAATAGTGAGAAAAACAGAATAGTTGAAATTATTGGGTTTAATTTGATGTATCTTCTGTTTTACTACTACTACTACTTAACATTTCACAAAAAGATATTATTTAAAAATGGCGGCTAGCTCATTTGTTTGTGAGCGTGTCTGTTTGATAGAGGGGTAATCTGAATCCCTGAGGTAGGCATTGAGATGCTGATACATGGGCCTACGCCGGATGGGGCGTTAATTTTATGAGCACAGCAGTTTTGAATTAGCTTACCGTATTTTTCGGACTATAAGGCGCACCGGATTATAAGGCGCATTATCAATGAGTGCCTGCTAAGGCGTCCAGATTCATATATAAGGCGCACCGGATTATAAGGCGCGGCTCAGAGCCTTTTTTTTAATCGGTTGCGCCGACCCTTTAAAACTACGGTACTTTTTATTATCCCCCCAACTAAAACCAGATAGTATTATTACAGGATGTGGTGATTTACAAAAGCATTTCCCTGGGTTAACAGCTTGACTGAAATTTGACTGCTTTGTACCCGGTCAGAGCATGCACAGGACCAACAATGCACGTACCTTTACACATTGGGAAAAGCAGGCGGGCTCAGAGACGGGGTTAGGCTGGGGGGAGGGGGGGGTGGGGGGAGGACAAGAGCATGCGAAGTGTTGCATTTTCAAAACTACATGGACTGTTTTGGAGGGGAAAATGTATCTTCAGAAAAAGCAGCTGCAAATCTCTGTGGGCAATAGCCAAAGGGAAAGTAGGCAGATACTTGCCCTTTGAGAACTGGTGCAAAGTCCGCTGATTAAAGCGCCCCTGGGCTTTCCAAGTATCTGCATAGTTGCCCCCGGGCGCAGCGACAGGCAGATCGGCAAGGCCAAGAAAAAGATTGCGTTTAAACACGCTGATGCTCCTCCTCCTTCCTGCCTGTGCGTCCCCGGAAGTAAACGTTGCCGGAGCCGCGTGAGCAGGAAGGAGGGGAAGCATCAGCGTGTGCAGAAGTGGAGCCGCACTTGCGTTTACAGACCGCCACGAATCTCAAGTCGCAGCGGCCCGAGAAGAAGAAGAGGCCCGGTAGCAGGACCACTGCAGAGCCCATCCTGCGGCGACACGCAAAGAGGAGGCCAAGAGGTGAGTGCGAGCCTGTGCTTGAGAAAAATTCATATATAAGGCACACCGGATTATAAGGCGCACTTCCGGTTTCTGAGAAAATCGTAGGTTTTTATGTGCGCCTTATAGTCCGAAAAATACGGTACTAGGATGGACAGTTTTTGAAGCTAAGTACTGCTAAATTTTCATAAACACTAAAGGGTAGAGAAGAATTTCTTGGAACCAGCAAATGAATGAAATTTTGGTGCGTGTTTCAGAAACTGTTTGCAGCCCATTGCATGGCAAGAAATGGTAGATTGCAGAAAAGGCACCTGTATATACATCTGATGCTGTGTTCATATATATATGTGTGTGTGTTTGAATGTGTAGAGTGAATTTTAAGAAGCATTAGATTTTTTGGAACTTTTGTATTGTTCTCAGTAGCTTGGATTAGAGGTTCCTGCTCTTTCTGTATTGTTACAATAGGCTTAGTACCATATGGATTCCAAATGCCTTTTTTGCCGGTTTTTCTGTTAGGCACTACGGCAATACATGTAAATGTAATATATATGTTTTGTACCTTATATTTTTACCTCAGAAGACTTTACTTTAAATGTCCTTTTCCATGTATAAATTTGTTATAAACACATCTTTTTTTTTTTATTTAAAGTTTATTAGAGTTTTACAAATTATAAAAAATGCAAAAATCAAGAAATACAATTGCATATATCACAATTAAGTCAAGAACTAATTTTACAAGAACATTCAAACTTCTATATGTCAAAATTATAGTCCACAATTTGGGAGGAATCTACCAAGGAATAATTAAATAAACAGGAAAATTGTAATTGAATTATTACTATTGCTGGATCTATATATTTTATACAACTACTGAAATCTCAACCAGCTTCCTTATCTGCCAAGAACGTTTCCAGATGACTCGGTTCCTGAAAAATAAACCTATTCTTTTGGTAAACAATAAGGCATTTACAGGGGAAACGCAAAAAATATATTGCCCCTAGGGACAGTACTCTAGGCTTTAATAAAAGGAATTGTTTCCTCCTGTATTGAGTGGATCTGGAGACATCTGGAAACACTTGGACCTTATAACCACAAAATAAATGTTCCCTATTTTTGAAAAATTTCTGAAGAATATTTATTTTATCTTTCTCTCTGCAGAAAGTGACTAGTAGCGTGGCTCTCTGCGGAATATCATCCACTGATGATTCCAGGAAGGAGGTTAAATTAGGGGATGCTTGTTGGACACTGTCCATACCTTCCTCTCCTTCCTGTCTTTTAATTCTTGAACTCAAGACATAATAAATTTTTGATATAGATTGATCGTCAATATTTAATATAGATAAATTTTCAATTAAATATTTTTTTAACAATTCAGTAGCAGACAGGAGCCTAGTCATGGGAAAGTTCAAAAACCGAGGGTTTTTGATCCTGTTTTCATTTTCTAGGCTCTCTATCTGCCTTGAATTTACCAGGCTATCTTTAATAAAAGAAGCGTTTACAGTCTGTAGAGAAGTTATCTGTACAGAATTAGCCTTTCCCACTTCTTCCACCTGTTTTAACCGATTTTCATATATCTGCAATACATTTTTCATTTCCACATTGCCTTTATTCGTTTGTTCCATGAAACCAGTCATTGTTTTCTGGAGGTCATTGATAGCCTTCCAAACATCAACTAGAGTCACTGTTTGGGGGTCTATTATTGATGGGCTTGCACCCTGTAGGCCAGTCATTTCAACAATTCTCCCCAAATTCTCATTCCCCTGCATTGAGGGCTGTATATTTACATTATTTGTATTTATCTCCTCTAGTTGCGATTCAATAGGTACATTTAACTCCAAAAGTGATTGAGATACTAGTTGCTGGCCCGGGCTGTCTGAAGCACCCGATGAAAAGGAAATGTCCGGTATTATATTGCGGGCAGTTTGACTTACCCGCCTTATATGCTGGTCCATCGGACCCTTCACCTCTGTAGACGCCGGAGACGATGACCAAACTTTAGGTTTCCTCTTCCTACCCATATAGTAGGAAAAAGTCACTCTACAGTCACGAAGAAAATTTTTTACCAGGGGCGCGCCCCTTTGGCGCGCGGCTTCGGCTGCGCGCCTGTGGCTGCGCGCCGCTGCTCTTTCTCTTTTATCCCGGTGTTTGGGCCCTCCTTGATGTCGTCACTTCAGGGGTGTGGCTTCGGGGTAATCCGCGAGATCAGCTCACCAGGTGTAAACGGCGCTCCTGACTCGGCCCTCCTCTGCCTGCCTCTCCAACGAGAGGTCACCAGCTGTAAGTCCTCCAGGATACCTCCTCTGCTCTCTCTCTTTTATTCCGGCGTTTGGGCCCTCCTTGATGTCGTCACTTCGGGGGCGTGGCTTCGGGGTAATCCGCGAGATCAGCTCACCAGGTGTAAACGGCGCTCCTGACTCGGCCCTCCTCTGCCTGCCTCTCCAACGAGAGGTCACCAGCTGTAAGTCCTCTGGGATACCTCTCTGCTCTCTCTCTTTTATCCCGGCGTTTGGGCCCTCCTTGATGTCGTCACTTCGGGGGCATGGCTTCGGGGTAATCCGCGAGATCAGCTCACCAGGTGTAAACGGCGCTCCTGACTCGGCCCTCCTCTGCCTGCCTCTCCAACGAGAGGTCACCAGCTGTAAGTCCTCCCACATCATTTTTAATTGTGTGAGAGAGAGAGGGGGGTGTCACACACAGCTGCAAGCTTTGTTTAGGGCAGTGGTTCTCAAAAGGTGTGTAAGGACACAATGGTGTGTGCGAGGACCTGGGTGATGTCACAGGCCCAACAAGAGCCTGCTGTCTTCTCAACAGCCCGGGTGGGAGTAAGCCAACGTCTCCTTTATCAGGCCTGACAGAAAGCTACTCTTGCTTCCTTTTCTTTCTGGCCCAGTGGAGGCTGATTCCTCCTTCACCCAGATCCGAGCAAGACATTACCAACTCTAGCCCTTCTGATTCTGAGGTGACACCAACTTTATCTCCCCCTGCTGGGCCTGGAAGTGATGCTGCTGATGCTCTCTTCACGCTGTTGGGGGGGGGGGGGGGGAGGAGTTTGGGATGCTGGGCAAAGAGAGGTGGATGAGAGAGGGAATGTGATGGCTGCTGTGCAGGAAGGGATAAGTGGGGTGTCTGAGCAGGGAGGGGAGAGAGGGAAGAAGGGGGCAGGGAGAGTCGAGCAGGGGAAAGAGGGAACACAGGGAAGGGTGTGGGGAGGAGATGTCGGGAATGCTGGGCGTAAGTGTGAGGGAATGATTAAAAGGGAGCAGTTGGGAGAAATGAGGGCTGATGGGGGCACGGAAGGAGAGTGACGGGTTCAAGAGCCATAATATGTCCATTTTGGGAATGTGCATTTCTTCTGTCTTTGTACTCTGCTTAGTGGATTTCTGTTTCTAGTTCTCCAGTTTTGCACCTCATGCAGAGTGACTTTTTGGGATTTCCATTCCAGTTTTCTTCTCCACATTTGTAATTTGTGGACTCTTATTCTATATTTGGAGAAGGTTGGTGTTGTGTGTGACCAAGGTGAGGTATTTTACTAGCATGTAGGCAATTGTATCAGTCTTTGTTTTCTCAATAGGACATGCATTGGTGATGCACCTCTGCTTTTCATAGGTAGGCCTATTACTGTTTGAGTCCTTGGAGTTAGTGCTGCTATGGTATGGCAAGTTTTCTACACATGTGCTGAGTGCTTTTTTACAGGTTTTATTTACAATGAACCTGGTAGGAGAGGGAGTTTGTGTTCCTGTTACTGAGATGAGACCAGAATAAGAATATTATTTTTGTATGGCAAGCTGTCTGGGGAAATATCCTAGTTCTGCTGTGCACCCATTTTTGGGGGTTGGGGGTTCCTGTGGATGCAGAGTATATGCTTATATTAACCCCATGGTGGTTATGTTTTCAGTGTGTCATGCTTGTGAGCACTGTGTCAGTTGTGTCCCGACCTAGTGCACCTAATGCCCTTGAACAAGCCCTGTGATGGCACTGGTGGATAAATGGGCGTGAATAGTGAAAAAGACAAGGTAGTGGGTGGGAAGCTGGTGCTTGGTTGCATGTGGGAATATGTATGCTCATCTACCCAAAGCAGAGGAATCTTAACTGGGCAGACTGGATGGACCAGTTTGGGCTTTATCTGTCATCCTCTGTATCTAACTATGAGACCAATCACTTGTTCAAGGAATAAACAACAGTAATGGGGCAAAATAGTTTAATGAGTTATTAGAAAGTTTGGTTGACCAGATAAATGACAAGTATTTGTGATTCTTCTTCAAATCAAGTGCATGTTTTCCTAATGGTGGGGGTTGCAGTTATTAAGTAATTGCAATTTTCCTGACTGTTTTAATGGAATGTTATTGGTGTTTTTACATTTGTTGTCTGTACCTCGCTTTGTACATAATTTATAATTCTACACTCTGTTTCCCATGTTTTAACCAATTTGAAATCCAAAAAAGGACAATGCCTATCCCATGACTTTTTAGTTTTCTAAGAAGCTTTTCCTGAGGGACATTGCCAAACTCCTTCTGAAACTCCAAATACACCACATCTACTGGTTTACTTTTATCCATATGTTTATTCACTCCTCAAAAAAATATAGCAGATTTGTGAGGCAAGACTTCACTTGTGTAAATCCATGCTGGCTGTGACCCATTAGTTCAGTCTGTCCATATACTCTGTCATTTTATGCTTTATAATAATTTCCACGATTTTTCCTGGTACAAGTCAGTCTCACCGGTCTATAGTTTCCCGGATCACCATTGGAGCCCTTTTCATACTTTAGGGTTATATTTAGTCACCATCCACTCTTCAGGTACAACAGATGATTTTTATGATAGGTTACAAATTACTTGTAACATGACTGAAATTTCATTTTTTATTTCCTTCAGAACCATGGGGTTTATATCATCTGGTCTAGGTGATTTGCTACTCTTCAGTTTGTCAAACTGGTCTACTACATCTTTCAAGTTCACCGTGATTTGGTTAGTTCATCTGAATTGTCACCCATGAAATCCGTCTCCGGAATGGGTATCTCCCCAAAATCCTTCTCGGTAAACACCGATGCAAAGAAGTCACGTGGTCTTTCTACGATGGCTTTATCTTCCCTATAGATAATTTTTAAGAACCGCATGCGTTTGCCGCACGCGCACATGGAAGCAGTGATTTTATAACATATGAGCGTCTATGCACATAGACGAGCACATGTTATAAAATTGGCTATAGATGTCTACATGTGCGCACTCCTTTATATTGACATTTGCATGTGCACACAAATGCCGTCTTGAGCGCGTAAGAGGGGGGAATTTTAATAGATACGCGTGCCAACGCAATTACCTGTTTCTCCAGTTTGTTCCCAGTTTTCCCCAGTAAAGGAGAAAACTTCCTAAACCCCCTAGCTAACTTGCCTACCTTTTACCCGACCCTTAAAACCCCGCTGACTAGCATTGTTTTTATTGTTTTACTACTTACACGTCGTCCATAGCAGAAGTAAACTTAAGTGGTAAGGGACACCGGCGCGAGCTTGTGCATGAACATACTTACGTGCAGATTTCATGGCACAGTCTCAGCCCACCCATGTCCCGGCTATTCCCCAACACTTTTTTAAGCTTTTTAATTAGTGCGCATATGACGAGATATGCACATACTCGCGTGGTTTATATAATCCATGCGGCACACGCCAGGCGGAGTCACGCACATATCTCCCGGCTTTGTGAGAGTAGTACTTTTAAAATCTACCAGTAAGTGCCCTTTAACCCCTTGATCATCTAATGGTCCAACCAACTTCCTCGCAGGCTTCCTGCTTCAGATATATTTTTTAAAGTTTTTATTATGAGGTTTTGCCTCTATAGCAAACTTCTTTTCAAGTTTTCTTGTAGCCTGTCTTATCAATGTTTTAGATTGAACTTGAAAATGCTTATGCTTTTTTCCTATTTTCACCTCACCTTTTAACCATACCGGCAATCATTTGGCCTTCCTTCCACTTTTCTTAATGCATGGAATTCATCTGGACTGCACTTCTATGATGGAAGTTTTTAATAATGCACCCGCTTAACCTTTGAATTCAGCAGCGAGGTTAGTGTCATCTTCTAAACGTTTTGATCGAATTACACCAATTCTATGTAGACTTCATTGGCTTCCTATGGCGGAACGTATAATTTTCAAGATAGGAATGATTATTTTTAAATTACGCGCATCTTCCTCTGATTTTTGGTTTAACGCCTTATTTCGGATCCATAAGCCAGCTAGAGTACTTAGGTCTTCACAACTCAATTTACTCGAAGTCCCTTCAGTGAGATTAGCCCATTTACATTACACAAGAGAAACATCTTTCTCCATAGCGGCACCTAATTGCTGGAATATGATTCCTTATGAACTACGATCTATTGAGGATGTTAAAAAATTTAAAACTGCCTTTAAGGAATATTTGCTGAATTGTGTGTATAATTGCTGAAGGTAATACTTCAACAATTTAATGCATAAGGTAATGAATATCAGATAATTTTTCATCAGTTTGTTTCTATAAAACTATTTTATTTGTATTTGTTTTTGTCTGTGTTGCTTTTATTATGTGTGTGCATTTTGTATATCGCCTAGGCCTAACAGTGTTAGGCGATTAATAAATTATAAAAATGAAATGAAAAAATGAAATGAAGCTGCACCTTTCAGTTTTTTTCTATTCTCATTTTATCACATTTTTCCCTTTGAAAATTTAGCACTAGGGCCATGGATTTACTTACTGTACCCCGTCCAGTCATTAATTTATTTATTTATTTGTGGTTTTTATATACCGGACTTCGTAGGATAACATCAGTTTGGTTTACATTATAACTTCAAAATCAGCAAAACAGAGGCTTTTCATAGAACTTATAGGAAAACAGTGAGTAAAATAAAATTAAATAAACTATACAATGAACGAGACTTAAATAGAGGTTGTTGGATAACTGAGATGATATTGAGAGAAATGATTGGGGGATGGATTGGGGGGAAAGAAAGAAAGGGGGTAGAGGGGGATGAAGATGGACAGAATGTATAGAGGGGATAGGGGTTGTATCTTTATCTATATTTATACTAACTATAATGTATGCTAATTATAATTGTATTTAAATATGTTTTATGTTAACCCATATGTACAGTATAACCCTGGTTTCCCACACCCTCTAATCCACCTCCCCTTCCTCCCCCCCCCTCCCCTGTTCATTGTTTATTGTATCAGTTTCATTGTAAAGCCCTGTTGGCTATTTTATAGTTCTATGGAAACCGATGTGATGTTTTCCTAACGAATATCGGTACACAAAACCTTCAAAATAAATAAAATAAATAAATAAATAAATGAAGAGTTGAAAGGGTTGCATGGGGGAGGGAAAGGAGGAGTTGCATAGATTGTTGTGATCATTATTGCCAAGCGGCCCCATCACCGTTGCATCTCTCACCAAATCCTGCGCTCCACTAAGAATTAGATCTAAACTTGCTCCCTTTCTGAACTAATTGCTCTATAAAACTGTCATTTATTCTATCCAGGAATTTTATTTCCCTAGCATGTCCTGATGTTACATTTACCCATTCAATATTAGGGTAATTGAAATCTCCCATTATTACTGCACAGCCAATTTTGTTAGCTTCCCTAATTTCTCTTCACATTTCATCATCTGTTTCATTATTTTGGCCAAGTGAACATAAGAACATGCCATACTGGGTCAGTCCAGGGGTACATCAAGCTCAGCATCCTGTTTCCAACAGTGGCCAATCCAGGCCATAAGAACCTGACAAATACCCAAAAATTAAGTCTATTCCATGTTACCGTTGCTATTAATAGCAGTGGCTGCTTTCCAAGTCAACTCAGTCAACAGCAGGTAATGGACTTCTCCTCCAAGAACTCATCCAATCCTTTTTTAAACACAGCTATACTAACTGCACTAACCACATCCTCTGGCAACAAATTCCAGAGTTTAATTGTACGTTGAGTAAAAAAGAACTTTCTCCAATTAGTTTTAAATGTGCCCCATGCTAACTTCATGGAGTGCCCCCTAGTCTTTCTATTATCCAAAAGAGTAAATAACCAATTCACATCTACCCGTTCTAGTCCTCTCACAATTTTAAACATCTCTATCATATCCCTCCTCAGCCATCTCTTCTCCAAGCTGAAAAGTCCTAACCTCTTTAGTCTTTCCTCATAGGGGAGCTGTTCCATTCCCCTTATCATTTTGGTAGCCCTTCTCTGTACCTTCTCCATCGCAATTATATTTTTTTGAGATGCGGTGACCAGAATTGTACACAGTATTCAAGGTGCGGTCTCACCATGGAGCGATACAGAGGCATTATGACATTTTCCGTTTTATTCACCAATCCCTTTCTAATAATTCCCAACATTCTGTTTGCTTTTTTGACTGCCGCAGGACACTGAACCGATGATTTCAATGTGTTATCCACTATGACGCCTAAATCTCTTTCTTGGGTTGTAGCACCTAATATGGAACCTAACATTGTGTAACTATAGTATGGGTTATTTTTCCCTATATACATCACCTTGCACTTATCCACATTAAATTTCATCTGCCATTTTCATGCCAATTTTCCAGTCTCACAAGGTCTTCCTGCAATTTATCACAATCTGCTTGTGATTTAACTACTCTGAACAATTTTGTATCATCTGCAAATTTGATAATCTCACTCGTTGTAGAATGTAGTATACTCCTTTTGCTATACTCTTCCCCAACACACATGGGATTTTTCTCCATAAAGATTCTATTGCGCATTTAGATGGTAACTTTTAAACAGTCACACAGTCATACAAGTATGCGCGTATGGTGGCTCACACGAATGGATGCAGCCATTTTATAACATAGCCACGTATATACACATAGGGGTAGATTTTAAAAGAAGCGCGATCAGCCTACTTTTGCTTGCGCATCAGACTCAAGCAAAAGTACGCTGGATTTTAGTAGATACGCGCGGAGCCGCGCGTATCCACTAAAATCCTGGATCGGCGCGCGCAAGGCTATCGATTTTGTATAGCCTGCGCGCGCCGAGCCGCGCTGCCTCCCCCCGTTCCCTCCAAGGCCGCTCCGAAATCGGAGCGGCCTCGGAGGGAACTTTCCTTTGCCCTCCCCTCACCTTACCCTCCCTTCCCCTACCTAACCCACCCACCCGGCCCTGTCTACACCCCCCCCTTACCTTTGTCGGGGGATTTACGCCTCCCGGAGGGAGATGTAAATCCCCGCGCGCCAGCGGGCCTCCTGCGCGCCGGGCCGTGACCTGGGGGCGGGTACGGAGGGCGCGGCCACGCCCCCGGGCCGTAGCCACGCCCCGTACCCGCCCCTAAAACGCTGCCGACACGCCCCCGCAACGCCGCGCGCTCCGGCCCCGCCCCCCGACACGCCCCCCTCCGAGAACCCCGGGACTTACGCGAGTCCCGGGGCTCTGCGCGCGCCGGGAGGCCTATGTAAAATAGGCTTCCCGGCGCGCAGGGCCCTGCTCGCGTAAATCCGCCCGGTTTTGGGCGGATTTAGGCGAGCAGGGCTCTGAAAATCTACCCCATATGATATAAAATTGGATGTACGAGCATACATGTGCGTGCAATTTTGTATGGCCATGCGCTTGTGTGTGCAATTGCCGGTTCTACTGCGTAAGTGGTGGGGGGGGGGGTTAGATATGCACATTCACATAATTACCAGTTTCCCCAGTCCATTCCCAGTTCACCCAGGTAAAGGCTTCCAACCTGATAAACCCCCATAATTAACCTTCCTCCTTTTTACCCTATTTGCCCCGACTCTTCAAAGCCCACTGACTATCTCTGATTTTCTTATTTTAAAGCTTTCATGCCATCCATAGCAGAAGTAAAGCTATGTGATAGGGAACCCTGGTGCACGCTTCTGGGTCTAAAAACACACACATTTCAAGTGACCTTCCCGGAATGCCCATGTCCCGCCCATGCTCCACCCAGACCATGCCATTGACCCGCCCCCTTTTTTACTTTTCTATTTGTGGGCGTACCAGAACATACATGCATACTCTGGTGCTTTTTAAAATCCATGCAGTGTGTGTCAGTCTGAGATACACGCGTTTCTTCCGGCTTTGGCACGCACCAAGCTTTTCAAATTTACCTGTTAGTCTCTTGTAGAATCCTTATTCTGTTAGACTATATGTCATCCCAGACATGAAGCACAACCCAACCCCTCCACCAAGCTGCTCCTACCTATCATTGTGATATAATTTGTACCTTGATATGGCACTATCTCATTGGTTCTCATCCTTCCACTATTTCTTTGAGATGCCAATTATCTATCAGTCACTGCTATACTCTCTAATTCTCCCATCTTCTTAGACTTTTGGCATTGGCATACAGATATTTCAAAGTGTGTTTTTTCCTTGTATTAACAACCTGCTTTTCAGTTGACAGGAATAATTTAGAATCTTTTTGGATTGCTATTTATAGCAAATACACAAACTTTAAGCCATGTCCTACATTTTGGCTTGTTTTTTTTTTTATAACAAACACGTATACACAGTAAAGAATATACTCTAATAGTTTACCTTTCCCCAAAACATTTTAAGTTCTAAAATTTCCCAAAGCAATACTTTCTGATCCTCTTCAGCTATCAGCAAGATGATCCTCTCCTCTCAGTGCTCCTACTGGATTGTGAATCCTCACACATTCCTAATCGTGGCCACCCTGGTCCCACCTTCATCCTACACTCATCTATTTTCTCTGCATAGGAGGTGCGGAAGTTTTGTAGTGGTAATTTCCAATGTTTTTAACATCCATTTATTCAGGGAAATATCATAGAAAATGTTCCCCTTGATGAATGGATACCGGGCAATCACATAATGCCTAAAAGGTTATTTTTAAATAATGCTGGTTTACTTTTCCAAAAAAAATCCTGAAATACAGTTTGGCCCTGTCAGCTCACAGGCTGATCTGGGAGAGGGAGTTAGAAAAACAGGAGTGGATCAAAACTACATTATTCCCTGAATGTGGCTTAGTTTTAGTGATTATGAAACAGAATATGAAATCCTGTGATGTTCAATTCAACTCATCTATTTTCCAAATTATTCTAGCCTGTCTTTGAACACATCCCCTTTCCTTCCATCCCAAAACATTTTTCCTCATGTGAAGAAACACAAAAAGGGGTTGAAATAGCACAAGAGCTTTTCTCAAGTGAGAAATCATAAAGACAAAATGAATGTAACATTAAATTGCTTTGATTACCTCGAAAAATAATTGTCAAATTTAATGGGACATTAACACCATGGTGATGAAGAAGAAATCCTTTGTCATTTAGTTTTTTTAGAATATTGTTTCCCAATTAAATGCTCCCTTGTATTCAGGTCTGGCCTGAGCAGAATAATGTAGCACTTGGGGATGAATATGCAGCCCAGCAATCCAGCACTCGAAGCCAAGATGGCAAAGATCTCCACTGCCACCATGTATTTGCCTTTGGTGCTCAGGTACGCTGGGATGTAGGAGACCCAAACACTGCAGAACACCATCATGCTGAAAGTGATAAACTGGGCATCATTGAAACTGTCAGGCAACTTCCTTACTAGGAAAGCCACAATGAAACTTAAGAGAGCCAAGAAGCCCATGTACCCAATCACACTATAAAATGCAATGGTGGACCCCTCGTTACACTGAAGTATCATCTTCCCAGGTTCAGACTGTGTGTCATAGTCTGGGAATGGAGGAGAGATGAGTAGCCATGCAGTGCATATCACAACTTCACCCAAGGAGCAGAGAAGGACTAGAGAGCTGGAGACTCGTGTTCCTACCCACTTCCTTAACTTGCTGCTGGGCTTGGTGGCATTGAAAGCAATGACTACCATGATGGTTTTTCCCAGCACAGAAGAAACAGCAATTGTAAAAATGATCCCAAAAGCAACTTGTCGGAGCAAACAGGTCACTCTTCCAGGACGGCCGATGAATATCAAAGAGCAGAGAAAGGACAGCATGAGACAGAAGAGGAGGACATAGCTAAGGTCCCGGTTATTGGCTTTCACTATGGGTGTGTCCTGGTATTTAAGAAAGATTGCTAGCACTAGGGCAGTTATGATGGAGAAGAGAATAGCAATGGAAGCCAAAGCTGCAGCCAAGGGATCCTTGTAGGACAAAAAGTCTATGACTCTTGGGAGGCACTCATCCTTCTTCTCACTGGGCCATTGATCTTCAGGGCACTTCATGCAATTCTCTGCATCTATAGAAAACAACACATGTAAACTCTTATTTCCATACACATCTTTATTCCAAAAATTCAGACATTTTAAAAAAAATGGAGACTCAAGATAGGAGTTTCAATATTATATGCATATGTAAGTTTCATTTTCATTTATTAAAATTTTATATCCCACCTTTAAAACCTGTTATTCAGGTTTCAATAAAAAAAATCATAATTAGTCAATTAAACTGAACATAAACAATAAAAGCAGAAACCCATAAGACAATATGTAACTCCATCTCCCTCTGCTGGGTTAACATTGATGGGCCATAAAAGGATTGTTACTTTTGAAACTGGATCACTCCAGCTAGCTCATACAAGTCTCTATTCTCCCAGGGCCTGAATCTTTTGTTAGTGAGGGGAAAGGATCATCCTTCGGGGCCTGGAGTGACAGGAGTGACTGTTGCACGTCCCGGCCACACCAGGACCACGCCCGGGCCTGCTCATCTTGCCTGTGCTCCTGCATTCACAGCATTTTGTGGTGGCGGCCCCAGGCCGTTTCTGGCCTTCGACTTCCCAGCGCTCCTCTCGCCATCCTCCTTCGTGTTGGGTCTGCCCCTAGGTGTGCACACGCGGACTGCCCAGCCCTTTAAAGGGCCCAAGGTGGGAAATCGCTCTGCAGTGTGCATCGATGATGTCACCTAATCACCGTATAGAAGGTGAGGCCCTTTCCCCAGAACCTCGCCTTGGCAATCGGGTCATCACCTCAGTGTGAAGCTAGTTGCCGTCCTTGTTCCTGTGCTTGTTCCAGTGTTCCTGCGTTCCTTGTTCCTGTGCTTGTTCCAGTGTTCCTGCGTTCCTTGTTCCTGTGCCTTTTCCAGTGTTCCTGCGTTATTCCTGTGTTCCAGCATCTGTTTTGAGTTTCATTGTTCCTGAGTCCTGTCCTCGTCTCGCTACCCAGGTTGTATCCTTTCGGACTGATACCTGGAACTGACCTCTACTTGCCTTTGACTACGCTCGGACTTATGTTCTTATGTTCTTATACCTGGAACCGACCCTCGCTTTGGCTGACCATTCTTGGATGGATAAACTGGCTTTGACCCTTGTGCTCTAATCGGACACTCTCTTCGCTCCTCCTGTGAACACCAGGCTCGTCTGCTTTGTCACTACCCGCAGCCTTCTTCGAGCTGGACTACTAGGCACTGCCTATCCTACCTGGAGGACCTTCAGTTCCTGTCTTGTTCCCGTGGTCTCCGATACTCTCAGTTCCAGTCTAGCTCGTCTGTTCGCCGACAGCCACACACCTCTTCTCTTGGTGGGCACAACTCTTCGTCATCTCTCCAGGAGACCCCCAGAGGCCCACCTAAGCCCAGGCCGTCCAGAAATCCAAGAGCTCAACCCGCAGAGCCCCCGGACCGGTATTGGTGAAGTTCCTGACAGCCTCTGTCTCCTTGTGTGCTACGCCTCCTGGCGACAGGCGCCCTCTGGGATCCCTCAGAGGGCCGTACCAATCCTGCGCCAAGCCAAAGGTCCACCTCCATCGCAAAATATAACCTTTTCCCTGGGAGAGATACCCTTCCTTTCTCACTGTAAGAGCTTCAAGTGCCAATAAAACACCAGAGACTCTGAGTGCCCAAAAATAATTTTACTGATGATGAATCAAAATGTGTATATGGCACAGTTAACACCATCCTCAGCATCACAGATGATCTTTACCTTTCATATTCTTATGCCTCTATCTGTGCATGGTGTTGCATCTGTCGGTCACAGATGGCTGCGACTGCTCTGCTTTACCTCTTTTCTACTCTTTTCCTCCTCCTTGGGCAAGATGGCTGCCTCTGGTGCCGAATGCTGAAACCCTTGGCATCTCCAACTCAGCATGGGTATCCCAGTCCGCTATGCCTCTTCCCGTAGCCTCCTAGGGCGCGCGTGTGCACGTTGCCTACGCTCAAATACACGTCATGGCGGGAACCTCAGGGCCATCCCCACCGCATGATGTCGATACCTCTGGGTATTTAAAGCCTCCATTATGCTACCATCTTTGAGTTAGCAAGGACTTCAATTTAAGCTTCTCTGACCGCTCTAAGCTGCTTGCTTAGATGCTTCGCTATCCTCCGGGGATCTCACTCCTTACGAAGCTCTAGGCACCCGCTCCTCTGGGGTCTCTGGCTTCCAACCACCCTTCGGGGTTTCTACTAACTAGACAACCGCTCCTTGGGGCTCGCTCTCTCTTTCTGTTTATTTCAGGATTCTGAACTAACAGGTACTCGCTCCTCGAAGGCTTACCAGTCTGTGTATCCTGCACCACGGACATTCGGTCCCACTGTCTTCATCGCCAGGAAGACGCCGCACTATGCTCCTTTGAGTACCTCTATGATCCGGTGCTCCAATTCCACCCACCAGGCTCGGCCTTGCCCGCATTGCGGGCTCCTAGCTATCTTGAACATCTGGGTGAGTCTTCTAAATCTGAGACTGTCTGAACATATTGGCACCTTGCGGACTTCAGTGCCTTTCCTTCCTGCATCATACCATCTATCTACAGCAGTACAATAAAGCTTTCTACCTACAAGTGTCTGCTCTCTGAGGTTAGCCTATTGCTGTGGTTCCCCACGGGGCCACTCCCTGAGGGTGAAGTCATGTCCACTGTGACTAAGAGTTCACACAATGCCACAAACACAACACATGGATCTCTTATTACCAGGGCTGGGAACAGTCACCATCCAGGACTTGGATTTAATAAGGTTCCCAGATGGGCAGGTATCCTTTCTCGGGCAGGAACAATCCCTCCGAAGCTGGTCTAAAAGGGTGAAACACAGTCTCTGCACAGAGTCCCAATCTCTCTCCTAGGGTGAAGACTTCAAGTGGGTATTCTCAATGGGGCGGATTTTAAAAGGAGCGCGAATAGCCTACTTTTGTTTGCGCTCCAGGCGCAAACAAAAGTACGCTGGATTTTAGTAGATACGCGCGGAGCCGTGCGTATCTGCTAAAAACCTGGATCAGCGCGCGCAAGGCTATGGATTTTGTATAGCCGGCGCGCGCCGAGCCGCGCAGCCTACCCCCGTTCCCTCCAAGGCCGCTCCGAAATCGGAGCGGCCTTGGAGGGAATCCTCTCACGCCCTCCCCTCACCTTCCCCTCCCTTCCTCTACCTAACCCACCCGCCCGGCCCTGTCTACACCTCCCCTTTACCTTTCTCCGGGGATTTACGCCTCCCAGAGGGAGGCGTAAATCCCCGCGCGTGAGCGGGCCTCCTGCGCGCCGGGCAGCGACCTAGGGGCGGGTACGGAGGGCGCGGCCACGCCCCCGGACCGCCCCCGGGCCGTAGCCACGCCCCCGTACCTGCCCCCAAAACGCTGCCGACACCCCCCCGAAACGCCGCGACGACCGGGCCCGCCCCCGACACGCCCCCGACACCCCCCCCTCGGAGAACCCCGGGACTTACGCGAGTCCTGGGGCTCTGCGCGCGCCGGTAGGCCTATGTAAAATAGGCTTCCCGGCGCGCAGGGCCCTGCTCGCCTAAATCCGCCCGGTTTTGGGCGGATTTAGGCGAGCAGGGTCTTAAAATCCGCCCCAATATGTCTCAATTTGGTCTGATTCGCGTTTCTGCTCTCTCCTGTCTCACTTTCTCTCTTGAACTCTCTCAATCCCTCGAATCCCTCGTACTGTTGTTCGCGCCTGGTGCGCGAACAAAAGTACGCGTGTGTGCAGATTTATAAAATCTGCCCCAATATACTAGATACATCCATGCAGATCCTCATTACAGTTACAAGTATAGTGCTTCCATATTAATTTTAATCAGTAAGTAGTCATATATTTCCTTTGTTTGCTTAAGGTTTTTGTAACATCTCAGAATTAGTCAAACTACAGTTTGCAAAGGATAATATATAGGAAATTAATTAATGCAGAACTCTGTATAACATACAAAGAGAGCATAAATAGATAAACAGAGACATTGATTAACAGACTCTAAATGCTTTGACTGTATACATTTACATTGTAACCCACCTAGTACAGAGAATAGAGCAGGGTATACATTCTTTAAATAAGTAAATAAAATGAAGAATATAGTTTATTTCAATTCTCCTGACTTAGTTCTCCTCCTGTCCATGAGGGCGTTCACTCATTCCAAGTGCAATGGAATCATCAGGTGTCAGACTCAGTCTTTTAGTCTTTGGGTGTCCCAAAGGATCCCATTCTTTCTCCGCTTCTTTTCACCATATTTCTATCTCCCCTAGCAATTGTCATCCAAGATTGTGGCTTCCGACCATCTTTTTATATTGATGACTTCAAGCTCACAGCTTTCATAAACATTAAAAGGTGAATTGTCAAAATGGTATGCTCATAAAATTAAGCATATATGCATGTCAGTATCCTCTACGCGAGCGATCAGTGCTTTACAAGCGTTCAATAAACTCAAATATATCTGCTTTTGTGCACAAATATATGCATGTAAAAAGGGGATGAGAAAGGGGCACCGCGGGGCAGGTCAACACTTATGTACATAAGTTGATATTTTAAAAGACACAAACGCGTATATTACTACACTCAAATAAGTTTACACCTGCTAATTATCAAGTGTAAGTTATAATAAAAGTATTTAATGTTTAAATATAAATATATATTAAATACATTACTGGGTGAGAGGTCTGGATGAACTGGGGCGAGTTCAGGCTTAAGAACCAGGATTGTTTTGATGAGCTACAGGAGAATTGGGTGAACCAGTGGGATAATTGTTAAACTTGTAATTTCACTCATGTACGTATCTTTTAAAATAAACTGATGTTTGTGTGCAAAATCTGACTTATGCAAGTAATTCTTATTTTATTTTCACATGCAAACTATACGCATGTATATATTTAAAATCAGGACGTATGCACGCTCACTGCAGTGATATACATGGTTTTAATATATTGCAGAAATATATGTACTAGCTTTTATATATGCGTATGTTCCTGTGCAAATATATGTGTAATTTATAAACTGCAGAGGCATCATATACACATTTTATAAAATACTTTAGTAAATTTGTGTATGTCCACATACACTCAACACGGGCCTGTGCGCGTACCTTTTAAAGTTATCCTCTAACCATCCCCTGACTTAACTGCTATGAATTATTTTCTTTACCATGTGGCTTCTTGGCTACTAAGCCACAACCTACAAATTAACCCTGCAAAAATGGAAGTACTCTGGTTTAGTACGAGATCAACTATTCCAAAGATAGCACCAGTTATTTGTGGCACTACGATCTCTCTTAAAAGTATTCTAACTGCTTTAAGAATAGAGCTTGATGCGCAACTGTCTATCGTCCATTATATTTTGGCCAAGAACCAGAAATCTTTCTTTTATCTTAGATATATCCATCGGCTCTACCCTCTGTTGGACCCTAGTGATTTGAAGTTATTAACCCACAATTCTGTCATTTCTTAATTAGACTATTGCAACTCTTTAATTCTTGGAATTCCAAATACTCAGTTGAAAGGATTACAGTTACTCCAGAATACTGCCACAAGAGTAATTTATGGTCTTAGAAAATATGATCACATTTCTCCCATCTTACAAAAATTACACAGGCTATCAATCACTTACCAGTTTAGATTTCAAGTTTTGTGTCTAACATTTTCACCTTCTACTCTGGCTCTCTGTTGCACCTCTTAAGTCTTTTGATCCCCTATTCTCCTGCTTGACCTCTAATTTTTTCTCAGATGGGCTGTCTTTAGGTTATTCCTTTAGACTTCACTAGAGCATCTTCTTTCAGTTATAAGTCTCCTACCCTATGGAATTCTCTTCCTTCATCGTCTGTGATGAACTTAAAATTTAGGAAAGAGTTGAAGATTTGGTATTTTAATCAGGCTTTTAATAAATTACATTAATATAATTAGTTTTGCAGCATTCTCTCTTTGTCATCATAGGCTATTGATTTGCTTGCTGTTACCAATCTACTGAGCTAAGATGATTTGTTGTTTTTATTTGTAATGACCCACTAGGCTCATTACCATTAAGGCCCTAGTTTAACTATCTTAGCCAGAAATTTTATAGGTTAGGAAATCAGGGGAGGATCCATTTGGTACTGCCTCTCCCTTTGAGGGTGCTGGGATGGCCTTCACCTGGAGGTTATTCAAGAAGATCCTTCCTAAGAGTCTGAAGGCAGTACCTTTGGTTTGTGAGTGTAGGAGCGTTTTTCCTGTTTTGTATTTTTGGCCTAATTAGAGAATCCAGGCAAGCCCTGCCTGGGGATCCAGAGCAAGACTGGGAGTTTGCATTACCAGTCTACTAACTGGCTGGTTGCTTTTGGGTATTGGGCAGTTTCATTGTAAGAAGCCTTGAAATACTCCTGGGAGTCATATGGGTATACGAAATAGGAATCCTGTCTTTGAGGGTCCCAGGATAAGGAAGACCTGCCATTCTGCAATCTCCTTAGGGACCAGCAGAAAAGTGATGATTTAATTCAAGGACGATCTGGTATTTTTGGAACAAATTTGTGAAAAGGATTTTTGATTAATAGAGCTTGGAGGAGAAGGAACATCAACCACTGTGTGTTTGTGAAAAGGATTTTTGATTAATAGAGCTTGGAGGAGAAGGAACATCAACCACTGTGTGTTCCAGAACATGGCGCGCAGCGCCGGGCTGGCTACCACGCTCCATGTTCCGGTCCGGAGGCTGGTTCAGAGACCGCGGTCACGCCCCCGGAACGCACCCGGGCCGAAACCATGCCCACGATGCTGCCCCCGAAACGCCGCATCACTCGCGACACGCCCCCAAAAAGCCGCGTCACTCGTGGCACGTCCCCAACACCCCCCCCGACACGCCCCTCCATGCAAGCCCCGGGACTTACGTACGTCCCGAGGCTTGCGCGCACCGCCGAGCCTATGCAAAATAGGCTTCGCGCGTGCAGGGGGGGTTTGGGGTAGGTTTTCGGGGGGTACGCGCGTATCTTAAGCGCGTACCCCTTTGAAAATCTACCCCATTTTGTGTGTGCTATTGGGATTGTATTATAGCTGTAGCATGTGCATGTGTGTATCTGTATTGTATGTAGATATTTCATATTTACCTGTTTTGTTGGAAAATTCTCCTTCAGAGCAAGGGATGCAGTCAAAGCAGCAGATCGGCTTCTGACTCTGAAGAACTTTCCTGAATCCAGGAACACAACTCTCAGAGCAGACAGAGCGGGGGGTCTGAGGAGAGACAAAAAAGAGAAATCCAGTCATATTCCATGTTTAGCACTTGATTCTCTTTCTGAGGGACTCTGGGCCTGATTTATTGAGGCTTTTCTCCCATTTTGAGTCCATGGGAAAATAACTTAATAAATGAAGCTCACTATTCTTTCTGATCCCAGAACTTTTAGGGTCTGATTTGCAAACCATTTATGCACAAATCGTGCTCCTATGTGTGTAAATGGCTGTTCTAAAAATTACGAGGGCTCAGTACACATAAAAGTACACGTGAGACACAGTTTGAAGTGAACTGGGGAAAGGCATTGAGTGTAGGGCACTCTTTTCAATTTTAAATTGTTTGCACAGAACTTCACCTGCACATGTTATAATCACAATTGTATGGCTGAGTTTGTTCGCGTACCACAGCACTTACATGTGAGAATTCAAACTGAACTTATGTACATACGTTCACATATACAATTTGGGGTAAAGTCTGTGGCTAGAAGGAACTCCACTCTGCACTGTTGTAAAATGACACTCCCAGTGTACTTACTGCAACATCCTCACATTTTCTGCAGTGAAAAGAGCAGGTGCTACAATGATGTCAGGTAAGATAGTTTTGGTTCAATTTGTTTAGTTCATGTTTGGCCCATTTTGTGGCTGAATTTCAGGTAGTGGGGAGATGGGTTCCACCATCCTATTCAACTTTCTTTATTACCTGCCTTACCATAAGAGTGCTTTACAGAAGGATCTGAGTAAAAGCAAAGCACAAGACCTAGAAGATTATTCTCCCTCCTGCACCACCGCCCCAACTGTTCCCCTGTTCAGGGAATTCTGGATTGTTTGATAAAATTTAATATCATAGAAAGGTAGAACTTAAGAAACTGTTTAAGATGTGATTCCTGGGGTCTTTATTCAGGATTATCAGCCCAGGCATTACATATATATTTACAGTTTTATATTAAAATTACCCTTAAATTAAGTATTATGTGCATTTTATTATTATTGATTTTATTTTTTTCATTTGTACTATTATTATATACAGGATAATATCCAGAAAAGATGTGAGTGGACATGATCTGCAGCTACATTTTCCTGGAAAACTTCTCATGGATATTCAGCAGGACAGTCTCCAGATGAATGTACGCCTAACATTATCTGGATAACTTTTGATGGATAACTTTTAAATCTAACCAGCAAAGTTTGAATATAACTCGTCAGGTGTACAGTTATTTAAGCATGTGTACATGGAGAACTTTAATCTTAACTGGCTATATTCAAACTATAGAATATACAAACTACAGGGATTTATTGTGTTGCTAAATAAACTCTGGTGTCCAGTATCTCTGTGAGGAATCTGTCCAAGGAAACAGTTGGGATACCAACATGGGCAGTACCATTTTTACTTTAAATTTGCAAGTAAGTTTTTGTGGTATAGTGCCTGTGATTTACAGTCAAGTGTTCTGACACTGAGGACAAGTCTCCCAGGGCTTCTGCCCAGGAGGGAAGGGTTAGGCTGGCCATTGTAGTTAGTGATTCAATTATTAGAAATGTAGATAGCAGGGTGGATGGTGGACGTGAGGACCGCCTGGTAACTTTCTTGCCTGATGTGAAGGAGGCAGGCCTCACACATCACCTAGATAGGATTATAGACAGTGTGGGGGAGGAGCTGGCTGTCATGGTACATGTGAGTACCAACGATATAGGGAAATGTGGGAGAGTGGTTCTGGAAGCCAAATTTAGGATTTTAGCTAGAAAGCTGAAATCCAGAACCTCCAGGGTGGCATTCTCTGAAATGCTTCCTGTTCCACATGCAGGCCCCCAGAGGCAGGCAGAGCTTGAGAGTTTCAATGCATGATGAGATGATGGTGCAGAGAAGAGGGTTTCAGTTCTGTAAGGAACTGGGGAAACATTTGGGGAAGTGGGAGACTTTTCTGAAAGGATGGGTTCCATCTTAACCAGAAAGGAACCAAGCTGCTGGCACTAACTTTTAAAAAGGAGATAGAGCAGCTTTTAAACTAGAACAAGGGGGAAGCTGACAGTCACTCAGCAGTGCATGGTTCAGAACTCAAAAATGAAATTCCTGATCTATTAGTTAAAATTTGTTAGCTATCATTAAAATCATCTATTGAACCTGAAGACTGGAGGGTGGCCAATATAACCCAAATATTTGAAAAGGGCTCCAGGAGTGATCTGGGAAACTATAGAACAGTGAGCCTGACTTCAGTGCCGGGAAAAATAGTGGAAAATATTCTAAAGATCAAAATCGTAGAGCATATAGAAAGTCATGGTTTAATGGAACACAGTCAACATTGATTTACCCAAGGAAAGTCATGCCTAACAAATCTGCTTCATTTTTTTGAAGGGCTTAATAAACATGTGGATAAAGGTGAACCAGTAGATGTAGTGTATTTGGATTTTAAGAAGGCATTTGCCAAAGTCCCTCTTGAGAGGCTTCTAAGAAAACTAAAAAGTCATGGGATAGGAGGTGATGAGCTTTCATGGATTACAAACTGGTTAAAAGACAGGAAACAGAGAGTATGATTAAATGGTCAATTTTCTCAGTGGAAATGGGTAAACAGTGGAGTGCCTCAGGGAACTGTACTTGAACTAGTGTTTTCAATATATTTATAATGATCTGGAAAGGAATATGATGAGTTAGGTTATCAAATTTGTGGATGATACAAAATTATTCAGAGTAGTTAAAACACAAGCAAATTATGATACATTACAGGAGGACCTTGCAAGACTGGGAAATTGGGCATCCAAATGGCAGATGAAATTTAATGTGAACAAGTGCAAGGTGTTGCATAAAGGGAAAAATAACCCTTGCTGTAGTTACACGATGTTAGGTTCCATATTAGGAGCTACCACCCAGGAAAAAATCTAGGCATCATAGTGGATAATACTTTAAAATTGTTGGCTCAGTGTGCTGCAGCAGTTAAAAAAGCAAACAGAATGTAAGGAATTATTAGGAAGGGAATGGTTAATAAAACAGAAAATGTCATAATGCCTCTATATCATTCCATGTTGAGACCGCACCTTGAATACTGTGTACAATTCTGGTCGCCGCATCTAAAGAAAGATATAGTTTCGATGGAGAAGGTACAGAGAAGGGCAACCAAAATGATAAAGGGGATGGAACAGCTCCCCTATGAGGAAAGGCTGAAGAGGTTAGGGCTAGGGATGTGAATCGTTGTCCTCGATCGTCTTAACGATCGATTTCGGCTGGGAGGGGGAGGGAATCGTATTGTTGCCGTTTGGGGGAGTAAAATATTGTGAAAAATCGTGAAAAATCAAAAAATCAAAAAATCGCAAAACCGGCACATTAAAACCCCCTAAAACCCACCCCCGACCCTTAAATTAAATCCCCCACCCTCCCGAACCCCCCCCCCAAATGACTTAAATAACCTGCGGGTCCAGCGGCGGTCCGGAACGGCAGCGGTCCGGAACGGGCTCCTGCTCCTGAATCTTGTTGTCTTCAGCCGGCGCCATTTTCCAAAATGGCGCCGAAAAATGGCGGCGGCCATAGACGAACACGATTGGACGGCAGGAGGTCCTTCCGGACCCCCGCTGGACTTTTGGCAAGTCTCGTGGGGGTCAGGAGGCCCCCCACAAGCTGGCCAAAAGTTCCTGGAGGTCCAGCGGGGTCAGGGAGCGATTTCCCGCCGCGAATCGTTTTCGTACGGAAAATGGCGCCGGCAGGAGATCGACTGCAGGAGGTCGTTCAGCGAGGCTTCCGGCGCCTCGCTGAACAACCTCCTGCAGTCGATCTCCTGCCGGCGCCATTTTCCGTACGAAAACGATTCGCGGCGGGAAATCGCTCCCTGACCCCCGCTGGACCTCCAGGAACTTTTGGCCAGCTTGTGGGGGGCCTCCTGACCCCCACGAGACTTGCCAAAAGTCCAGCGGGGGTCCGGAAGGACCTCCTGCTGTCCAATCGTGTTTGTCTATGGCCGCCGCCATTTTTCGGCACCATTTTGGAAAATGGCGCCGGCTGAAGACAACAAGATTCAGGAGCAGGAGCCCGTTCCGGACCGCTGCCGTTCCGGACCGCCGCTGGACCCGCAGGTTATTTAAGTCATTTGGGGGGGGGTTCGGGAGGGTGGGGGATTTAATTTAAAGGGTCGGGGGTGGGTTTTAGGGGGTTTTAGTGTGCCGGCTCACGATTCTAACGATTTATAACGATAAATCGTTAGAATCTCTATTGTATTGGTGTTCCATAAACGGTTTAAAGACGATATTAAAATTATCGGACGATAATTTTAAATCGTCCTAAAACGATTCACATCCCTAGTTAGGGCTGTTTAGCTTGAGAAGAGACGGCTGAGGGGGATATGATAGAGGTCTTTAAGATCATGAGAGGCCTTGAATGAGTAGATGTGAATCTGTTATTACAATTTCAAATAATAGGACTAGGAGATAGCAAGTATCACATTTAAGACTAATCGGAGATAATTCTTTTTTACTCAATGCACATTAAGCTCTGGAATTTATTGCCAGAGGAGGTTGTTAGTGCAGTTAATGTAGTTGGATTCAAAAAAGGTTTGATAAGTTCTTGAGGAGAAGTCCATTTACTGCTATTAATTTGACTTAGGGAATAGCCACTGCTATAAATTGCGTCAGTAGCATGGGATCTTCTTGGGTTTTGGGTACTTGCCAGGTTCTTGTGGCCTGGTTTGGCTTTTGTTGGAAACAGGATGCTGGGCTTGATGGACCCTTGGTCTAACCTGAATGGCAATTTTTTATTTTCTTAAAGAACTAGCTAAAGTTTAGTAGTCCAAGGCAACTCTCCTAAATGACAATGTTTTCTTTGATCAGTTTTTCTACAATATTTCCGACTTGTCTTATACTGTCCAAAGACTATCTTAAATGATGTCAATAATAAGTGTCTCTTTGAAGAGTAGAGCCCGCCCGACACTGTCAGTGTTTCGATGCTCTATGCCTACTTCAGGGGCCAGAGAGCTGAACAATTATAAATATATTAACATTATTAAATGTATATTTCCCCCAGAGAAGTAGCAAAATACAAACAAAAATGTACTTGTATGACATAACTTGCTTCACGATGCTGCTTTGTTAGTCAGAATCCATTATTGCTAGTTGAGCTGTTGCGTCTGTCGGACACAGATGGCTTCGTCCTACATGCCTCAACTCTATTTCTGCATTATCCCACCAGCCTCAGGAGAATGGCATCCATAGTATCTCCTTGCTGCACCCTCCAGCGTCCCCAGAGCGGCTATGGCGCGGCATCCTGTCATGTTCTACCTGAGGGTCTCCTAGGGCGCACACGCGCGCATGCCTCACGTCTTTATTGCAGTGTTGGCGTGAACCTCGGGGGGCGTCCCCCTCGAGTGACGTCACTGTTTCCGACTAATTAGCCTGCCCATTTGCTAACCACCATTGAGTTTGCAAGGATTGGATTTGTCCGGTCTAAGCTGCTTTGCCGCTTCTCTCTGCTGCTGGAAGCTCTCTACACCATCCGGGGTTCTACTAACTTGGGTACCCGCTCCTCGGGTGCCCTTTGCCTATCCTGAATCCAGGTACTCGCTCCTCGAGGGCCTGTGTGTCTATCATGGTGCCTGCTGCCAAGTCTTCTGCCTGCTGGGAACTCTATCATTACAGCTACAAGAGAGTGAGTACTAACATCTCCAGTGTTTCTCACCTACAGCTCCTCACTGCATCGGAGCCTTACACCACCATTGTGGGATGGGTCTCCTCCGCCGAGGATCCCAAACTGTTGCTACAGAAACTCCTCTCTACTGCCACCTCTGGTGAACTCTATAAGCTGCATAATAAAGTTATTATCTCTGTGTTTGTGCATCTGAATCTAGCCTGGTGCTACAGTTCCCCACGGGGCTCTTCCCCGCAGGAGTCACTATCACTGTTGCCCTAAGAATCCACCAAACACCTTGTAAACACAACAGATTGCTAACTCCATGGATTCGACTCAGCTCACCACATTGCAGGCCATTCCAGGCCTGGCCCAGCAAATCTCCGAACAACAGAACTTGCTGGATAGCTTGACTGTGGCCTTCTACTACCTCAGGTAAAGAAGAAACACCACCAGAAGTGATGGTTTAGACTGTTATATCTCTCTCTGCTCCTACACGCTTCTCATGGGAAACCTGGAGATGTAGAGGATTCATCAACCAATGCTGTATGCATTTTGTTCTTCAACCTAACCATTTTCCCACAGCTTATGCCAAGACCACATACATCCTGTCTTATTTGGACAGAAGAGCACTATCTTGGGCTTCTCCGCTGTGGGACCGCAATGACTATTCAAATCCATTTTTGACGACCCTGCCAGGTACACAACCACAGGATTTATATTTGGTTCATCTCAAGCAAGGTGATAAACCTTTACCCGACTTCCCCATCGAGTTTAAGACTTTGGCTTCAGAGTTGAATTGGGACAAGATGCCTGAAGACTCTTTTCTTTGAAGGCCTGAACTCCCAGCTGAAAGATGAAATGGTGGCTCGAGAAATGCCTGTGACTTTGGAGGACCTGATGAAGTTAGCCACAAGGATTGACCACTGACTTCGGGATAAGGTTCAAGAGGTCAAGGGCTCCAGGAGACCTAGCCAGGGAGAAATCTGAGTCAAGACTATACCCAAGCTTACTCAGTTTAATTTAGTTGCTGGCGATGTTGAACCTATGCAACTAGGCTGCAGTCACCTGACTTCTAAAGAGAGAAGAACGTGGAGAAGATTAGGCCTCTGCATATATTGTGGACAAGCTGGACACACAGTACTAGGGATGTGAATCGTTTTTTGACGATTTAAAATATCGTCCGATATATTTTAAATCATCAAAAATCGTTAGGGCCACGATACAATAACAATTCCCCCAATTTATCGTCAAAAAATCGTAAATCGGGGGAAGGGGGAGGGGAAGGGGGAGGGCGGGAAAACCGCACACTAAAACACCGTAAACCCACCCCCGACCCTTTAAATTAAATCCCCCACCCTCCCGAACCCCCCAAAATGCCTTAAATTACCTGGGGCTCCAGCGGGGTCCGGAACGGCCTCCTGAAATCGAATCGTGTTGTCTTCAGCCGGCGCCATTTTTGCGCCGCCATTTTGCAAAATGGCGACGCAAAATGGCGCCGGCCATAGACCAACACGATTCGACTGCAGGAGGTCGTTCCGGACCCCCGCTGGACTTTTGGCAAGTCTTGTGGGGGTCAGGAGGCCCCCCCAGTTGGCCAAAAGTACCTGGGGGTCCAGCAGGGGTCCGGGAGCAATCTCCTGCAGCGAATCGTTTTTCCGTACGGAAAAACGAGCGATCTCCTGCAGCGAATCGTTTTTTCCGTCCAGAAAAACGATTCGCTGCAGGAGATCGCTCCCGGACCCCCGCTGGACCCCCAGGTACTTTTGGCCAGCTTGGGGGGGGCCTCCTGACCCCCACAAGACTTGCCAAAAGTCCAGCGGGGGTCCGGAACGACCTCCTGCAGTCGAATCGTGTTGGTCTATGGCCAGTGCCAATTTTGCGTCGTCATTTTGCAAAATGGCGGCGCAAAATGGCGCCGGCTGAAGACAACATGATTCAATTTCAGGAGGCCGTTCCGGACCCCCGCTGGAGCCCCAGGTAATTTAAGGCATTTTGGGGGGGGTTCAGGAGGGTGGGGGATTTAATTTAAAGGGTCGGGGGTGGGTTTTACGGTGTTTTAGTGTGCCGGCTCACGATTTTCACGATTTCACGATACTTTAAACACCCAAAACGGCAACAATACGATTCCCTCCCCCTCCCAGCCGAAATTGATCGTTAAGACGATCGAGGACATGATTTACATCTCTACACAGTACAGACATGCCATATCTGTCCGGGAAATGGCCAGACCTAAGTCTGTGGGAGGACTCTTCTTAGGTCTAACTGCACCTTCTCCTCCACTCGCTCTCTCCCAGTCTCCTTGAGAAGCGGTCCACTCGAATTCCAGACTCTTGCCCTAGTGGACTCTGGAGGCAGGAGGGAACTTTATACTAAGACATCTAGTGGAACATCTGCGGATCCCCACTACTACCATTAAGCCTTCCGCTTCTGTTATTTCTATCCATAGGGAACCCTTACCGGGTGAAGTAACCCTATTTACGGAACCAGTAAGTTTAAGGACTGGAGCTCTCCATACAGAATCCATTTCCTTATTTGTACTAGAGAAGGCTATGCACCCCTTGGTACTCGGGCTACCATGGCTACAAAAGCACATGCCGCAATTCGACTGGGCTACCCTGGAGCTTTCACATTGGGTCCTGATTGTCATGGCAAGTGCCTGAAGGAAGTTTCACCATTACCACTGTATGCCTACGATTCTGGTTGATGCCTGGGTTACCATTTCAGTACGCATCATTTCAAGATGTGTTCTCTAAAGAAGCCACTGATATACTGCCTCCACACAGTTCTTATGACTGCGCTATCAATTTAAAACCAAATCCGAAGCACCTAAGGGACAGGTCTACCCCTCTCGGTGGTAGAAAATAAAGCAATGTCTGAATACATCCAAGAAAATCTTCAAAAGGGTTTCATAAGCCCATCTTAATCTCCTGCATCAGCAGGTTTTTTCTTTGTGGGGAAGAAGGACAGAACCCTATGTCCATGCATTGATTATCGTGGTCTAAACGAGATCACGATCAAAGATCAACTATCCTTTAACCCCTTATCTCAGAGCTATTTGACAGACTATAGGGGGCCACGATCTTCTCCAAGCTGGATCTTAAAGGAGCTATATAATCTTTGTTCGCATTCTTTCAGGCGATGAATGGAGACAGCTTTTAAACACCAGGGATGGACACTTTGAGTATTGGTGGATGCCTGTCGGCTTATTGCAATGGCCCCCAGCTATCTTCAAAATCTTGATGAATGACATCCTTGCATTGACCTACTCTACCAATGTGTCGTTGTATACTGGACGATATCCTGATCTTCTCTCGCAAGATCTGAATACCCACATTGAGGATGTCATACAGACTGCGGGAAAACCGTCTATATGCTAAGCTGTCCAAATGCAAATTCTACAAGGAATCTGTACCTTTCTTAGGGTAACTAGTGTCTAACAAGGGCTTCCAAATGGACCCACAAAAGCTGGAGAGCATTCAAAAGTGGTCTCAACCTACTGGTCTCAAGGCTCTCAGGAAGGTTCTGGGATTTACAAATTATTATAGAACCTTCATTAAGAATTACTCAATCACTAACTGTGCCATAACAGCTCTGACAAAAGAAGGATGCCACTGTTGCCAATTGGTCTTAGAGGGCTGTCAACCCACTTTCCAAAAGCTAAAGGATGCTTTCTCTAGCAAGCCTTGACTCCATCACCCGGATCCTACACACCCCTTCATCGTAGAGGTGGAAGCCTCTGATGTTGGTGTAGGGGCTGTGCTGAGTCAAACCAGTGACTCCAAGATCCTGCAGCCATGTTCCTTTTTCTCCAGAAGATTCACACCGGCAGAAAAGGGAACTACAGATTCGGGAGATAAAGAATTTGTTGGTGATAAAGATGGTGTTCAAAGAGAGTGGAGATCCTGGCTTGAAGGTACTCAACACCAGATCACGGTTTTTATAGAATAACTTCGTCACGCCCAGTTGCCTCAACCATAGCAGGCAAGCTTGGCCCTGTTCCTTAACAGGTTTGATTTCATCCTGAAATACCGATCTGGAGATAAAAACAGCAGAGCGGATGCCCTATCTCGTTCCTTCCTTCTGAGGATGCGCCTGATTCTCCGTAACACATCATTGACCCAGAGAGAGTCATGCTATCACCACTCACCCAGTGCCTACAGATAAACGATTGTGCCTATTAACCTCTGGAAGAAAAGGACTAGCGTGGGCTTACAACTCTAAATTGGCTGGACATCCCAGTCAAAGGAGACCCTGGCAAAGCTACAGAAATATTACTGTGGCCGTCTATGAGAGAAGACATCTTTGCCTATGTAGCGGCCTGTACCAACTGTGTCCAGACAGAAACCTCCGCCCGGATGTCCTTGGGGCAGCTTCAAACCGTTACCAGTCCCAGATGAGCCCTGGACTCACATTGCCATGGACTTCGTGGTGGACGTACCTCTCCTCAAGGGACAATGACACAATATGGGTAACTGTGGACAGATTCTCAAAGATGGCTCACTTTGTGGCACTTCCTGGCTTACCATCATCCAGTGAACTTGCAAACCTTTCATCAGCCACATTTTCCACCTGCATGGAATACCAAAGCACATTGTCTCAGATAGAGACAAGAATGAGATTCAACAACTTGGCAAGAAGTTTGATATCACTCTCGACTTCACTTCATCCTACCATCCTCAATGCCAACGGCCCAACTGAGAGGATGAACCATACCCTCAAGCAGTTCCTCAGAGCCTACATCTCTTCACTTAGAATGACTGGGCTGAACTACTACCGTGGGCTGAGTTTTCCATCAATTTTCATCCACTACATCGACTGGTATATGGTATAGGATGACTACCTTCACCACTTTGCCATTTCCGCTAACAGTGTCGTCCCAGGCAGCTCAAGGCCACGGCCGATAGATTCAACACTTGGAAGAAGACCAAGGAGAGTGCTCATCAAAGCTGGAATCTGAGCTAAAAAAGAGACTATAACATTCATCACGGCAAGGCTCCTGAATTTAAGTCTGGTGATAAGGTCTGGCTGTCTGTACGAAGCATCTTAGACTCAAGTTGCCATCTGCTTTGCTTCGCTCCACACTGTCGGACCATTATCCATCCTCCGACATCTTGGCAACTTCTCCTACAGTCTCAGACTTCCTCCAGCAGATGAAGATCCAGAACGCGTTTCACGTCTCATTACTGAAACCGCTCATTCTCCAACAAATTCAGCACCAAGACACCAGATCCCCCTCGTGTTGATGCAGAAGAAGACATTGAGTACAAAGTTGACGCTATACTTGATGTAAGGGAGGGCTATGTCATGGGATGGCTATGGACCAGAAAATAACTCATGGGAATCTATGGCTAATATATTGGACAAAGAGATGCTGAACCAGTATCATCGATCGCATCCACGGAAACTAAGAACAGGTAGGAGGTCTGGAGGAGGCCCTTTGAAGGGGGGGTATCGTTGCGTCCGTCGGACTCAGACGGCTATGTCCCACATGCCTCACCTCTATTTATGCTTTCTCGACCAGCCTCGGGAGAATAGCATCCATAGCGTCTCCTTGCTGCACCCTCCGGCGTCCCCGAAGTGGCTATGCCATGGCGTCCCGCCATGTTCTATACCTGAGGGCCTCCTAGGGCACGCATGCACGTACACCTCATGTCTTTATTGCAGTGTTGGCGTGAAACCTTGGGGGCGTCCCCCTCGAGTGACATCACTGCTTCCAAACTATTTTAGCCTGCCCATTTGCTAACCACCATTGAGTTAGCAAGGATTGGATTCATCCGGTCTAAGTTGCTCTGCCACTTCTCGCTGCTGCTGGAAGCTCTCTACACCCTCCGGGGTTATACTAACTTGGGTACCTGCTCCTTGGGGGCCCTTTGCTTATTTCCAGGTGCCTATCCTGAATCCAGGTACTCGCTCCTCAAGGGCCTGTGTGTCTATCCTGGTGCCTGTTACCAACTCTTCTGCCTGCTGGGAACTCTATCATTACAGCTAAAAGAGAGTGAGTACTAACATCTCCAGTCTGTCCCACCTACAGCTTCTCACTGAATATCTGCATCGGAGCCTTACAGCACCATTGTGGGATGGGTCTCCTCCGCTGAGGATCCCAGACTGTTGCTACAGAAACCTCTCTATTGCCACCTCTGGTAAACTCTACAAGCTGCATAATAAAGTTATTCTCTCTGTGTTGTGCATCTAAGTCTAGCCTGGTGCTACAGTTCCCCGCGGGGCTCCTGCCCACAGGAGTCACTATCACTGTTGCCCTAAGAATCCACCAAACACCTTGAAAACACAAAATGGGCGTTTTAAAGAGGCAAAGGACAATCAACTTTGTTGAGAGCGTTAGTTCCACCCCCACTATTAACTGATCTGGTAAAACTCCCCACAGAGGCTCTAGCAATCACAACATAGTTCCTAGTTAAACTGCTTAGTTTGTGGTAATGCAAATGTAGTAAATGAAAAACCCTTTGTGCATTTTTAACCAGCAAATTCAGCTACCGTATGGAAGAAAAGATCACCTGACTAGTCTTCTATTAATGTCCTCCCTAATACTTTGCAATTGCTTTTTCATAGTCCTCTGCAAGGAGTCGAAGTTTTGAAATCAACTACAATGGATCTTTCGTAAGTACTCTTTCACATCATCATTAGCATTGTGAGCACTGCAATCTCACTCTTTTTCTGACGCTTTGTAGAATCTTTTACTAATGGATAAAATTTAGGAATAATAGCACTATTGCTGAATATAGTATAGCTGACAATCATACTAAGCTCTAAGTAATGTTTGCGATCCCCCCTGCAGAGCTGCGCTGCAGGAGTCTCTACCTTCCTCCAGAGGCCGCTCTGATGGCCTGGGCTCGCCTGCCGCATCATCCAGGACTTGCTCCAGGGCTGAGAGGCCTAGCTGCTCCGAGGCATGCCGGTGGCTTGCAGCCTCAGTGTTTGGACTTCCTGTTGGGGCGACGCCCTTCCCTATGGGCGGCCCGCAGCGCTCTACCCTAGTTATAGGACCAGCGGTGGGCGGTCCTGGCAAGCCCTCCCAGGGAGTTGCCTTCTACCTCCTGTATTTAAGGACTTTCTGTTCACTGTGTCTTGGCCTTGGATCTGAGCATTACAGTCGCCTGTAACCTAGGCCGATCCAGGTCCTCCATGTTTGATGGCGCCTTGTCCTGTCTCTCTGCTTGATGTTCCTGATTTCAGTGTCCTCTGCCTTGGATGCCTGTCTCTGACCCTGCCTAGATGTTTGTTTCCTGTGCCTGCCAGCCGTAAGGGCTTCGGATGTGAGTTTCCCAGCATCGGAGTCCTGTTCGCCTGGGTCTTCCCGCGCCCTCCTTCTCAGCGTGGTCCGCGACCAGCCTCTCAGGGCTGTGTAGGGCGCGTCTGGGACAGGGTGGTCTGCGACTCAGTCCCATGGGTGGGCTGAGTAGGGCGCCCTGATGGACAGTGCAATGTTCCCGTCCAGCCTTGTCTACAGTGTCTGCTTCAGCCCGTACCCTGATGTCTTCCTCTGCCAGCCGAGGGGGCTTCGGATGTGAGTATCCCAGCATCGGAGTTCCTACTCGCCTGGATCCTTCTAGTGTCTCGCTTCAGCCCTTGTCCTGATGTCTCCGTCTGCTTCAGCCTGCTTCTGCCCTGTCTGATGTTGTCTGTTTAAGGACTCTGTCTGCCCTCGCCTCTGTCCGGCCTGCTGCCCATTGCCGTTCCCTGCGGCAGGTCCGAAAGGGCCGGGAACAGTCGGAGGACCGTTCATTAGTCAACTTCCCCGTGTTGGCTACCATGGGCATGCAGGTCCGGCTGAGGGCCGGACTTCCTGCTTCTGTTCCTGCCTGCCTGGCTCACCATGCCTGCTCAGCTCACCTCCCACGGTGTGGCCTTGGGCTCCTCCTGGGGTCCTGCCGTGGCCCAAGGGCTCACCACCCCCCCGAGACGACCGCGCCCGCGCGCGCTCGTAACAAGTAAAACAATAAATTTGTAAAGGTACAAAAATAATAATACAACCCTTTTATATGTTTTTCATATTTTTAACCAGCAAGCTCGGCCATGTAGAAGAAAATGATTGCTTTGCTGGTCCTCTATTGAGTCCTTTTAATTTCCTTCTTCACTTAATCATAGACCTCTATAAGGTCCAAATATTAAAATTGGCTATAGAAGAAGTTTTGTAAGTTCATTTGCATGTCATTCCGTGCTTGCTGAGCACTGCAATCACATTCTTATTCCAGCACTTCTTAAAGATCTATAATATTAAGCATTAAATAAGATCTTGATGGATGTTATCATCGTTAAGCATGTATAATCAGTGTTTTGAAGAATGAATTCTATGGGGATGACTAGCTCCATTACAGCAAAAATGTACCGTTATGTATGCTTATGACCAAGCCGGTTAAAAATACAAAATGCATATAAAAGTTTTTATTTTTTATTTTTAAGTCTCTACAAATGTATTGTTTTACCTGGGAGCTTAGTGTGATTGTCAGCTTTAGTATATTCGGTAACATTAGTTCCTCAATTTTATCCATTAGTAAAAGATTCTACAAAAGTGTCAGAAAAAGTGCGAGATTGCAGCGCTCACAATGCTAATGATGACGTGAAAGAGAACTTACAAAAGATCCGTTTATAGTTGATTTCAAAAGTTGGACATTGGAGAGGACTATGAAAAAGCAATGCAAATATTTGGAGGAATTAATAGAAGACTAGACAAGCGATCTTTTCCTTCTACGATAGCCAAATTTGCCAGCTAAAAATACAAAAAGGTTTTTTCTTTACTACATTTGCATTACCACAAACTAAGCGATTTAACTAGAAATTTGAGTGTGATTGCTAGCACATCTGTGATGAGTTTTACCAGATCAGTTAATAGTGGGGGTGGAGCTAGCCCTCTCAAGAAAGTTGATTGGTCCTTAGCCTCTTTAAAACGCTCATTAGCATTAATGGATGCCATCTGACTAATAAGGTGGCATTGTAAAGCAAGTCATGTCACACAAGTAAATATTTGTTTGTATTTTGCTACTATTGTGGGAGAAATATACGTTTAATAATTTTAGTGTATTTACAATTGTTCAGCTCTCTGGCCCCTGAAGCAGGTGCACGGCGCCAAATCATTGATAGTGTCGGGCGGGCTCTACCTGCAAGGAGACACCTATTATTGACATCACTAAAGACAGTCTTTGGATAGTATAAGATAAGTCGGAAATATTGCAGAAACTGACCAAAGAAACATTGAATTGTTCATTTAGGAGAGCTGCCTTGGAATAGTAAACTTTAGCTAGTTCTTTGTCAGAACGGTTGACTGTAAATCACAAGCACTATACTGCAAATATTTATTCACTAATTTAAAGGAAAAATGGTACCTGCTTCTGTTGGAATCCCAACTGTTACCTTGGTGAGATTCCTCGCAGAGCTCCCGGACACCAGAGTTTATGTAGCAACACATTAAATCTTGTAGGTTGTATTCTTAGTCTAAAACGGGATTTTTTGAGGCACTAGTTCATTTTGGTATATTCAAACTATACCCAGTTAAGTGGTGTAAAATAATGAAACTAAAAATAAATTCTTACGGGCCTGCATGCCCAATCCCCCACCACCTCCCCTGCTAAATCATTTAAACTGTGGGGCATAGCTTCCAAATTCCTGCCCCCCCCCCCCCACACACACACACACAAAAGAAAAGATTATTAAACTGTTGCAGGCCCATTGGTTCCAGCAGACTCCCCACCACCACCCCTCCTCAAATTCAGAAATAAACCTCATCTTCTGGGCCCCTTTCTAATCCCCATCCTTCCCCCTCCCACCCAAAATCTCATCACAAACCCTCCCACATCACCCCAAAAGTCCCCCGGGCTCTGTGAGGACAGTAAATGGAACCAATCCTGGTGCATCCAGTGTTGCTGGGAGGCTTCAAGTCAACACCATTAAAAGCAGCTTTGCTGGTTCAGCTCTAAATGTGTGAAATGCCCTAAAACCTTACATCAGATGCATCCTTCAGAAAACTGGTGAAAACATGGCTATTTGAAGCATTATTTGGCTAAAGTCATGAACCCTATTTAGTCTGCGTATTTATATCTAAATCCTGCCCCACTATATTAAACTCGCTCTCTTCATATACTGCATCTGATGTTCCTGATGTGCTTGTGTAAAATCCTCTGTACCTCCACTGCACTAAATCATTCTGTTCTGCATTAGAAACATCTTCCTCAGGCTCTGTAATATGTTTTGGATTCTGGTTGGAAAAATGTGACTTGCCTTGCCTTAACTGCAAAGCTGATAGCCTACAATGCTATCCTCCTCCAGTTTCAGTTTACGTTTATGGAGTGCCATAAATAGTCTCCTGAAAACCCAATATAACATGCCAAACCTGGTTATACGAAGGATGCCACAAGATGGCACTTTGGTTCATAAAGAGCTGCTGCCCACTTGAAGCTGAAAAATTGAATTTTCCAACAATGATGCTGCTTAAGGAACCATTAGGGAGCAGGACCCAGTTTATGATGTCATAGTTAGCTGGCCCATTCCCTTTGTCATCAAAGAAGATCTCATATCCATCAGTGGTTTTAAAGTGAACCTCCTTAATGTATTGGTTGAGCTACAAAGAGAAACAAATGGTTAGAAAATTCTGTCTCAGTCTAGACCTGAAGCCTTGACAACTACTGCTATTGCTCACTTATTTCAAACTTTTGCCAATTCAGACCCTTTGTATGTCGTTAATCATATATCCAATATAGAGGTAATTTTCAAATGAATTACACGTTAAGGGGCAGATTTTTAATCTTACGCGAGCGGGGTACATTTGTGAGCGCTACCCGGCGCGCACAAATGTACACCCGATTTTATAACATGCGCACCTTGCGCGTGCCAAGCCAAAATCGGAGCGGCCTCGGAGGGAATTTTCCTTTCACTCCCCCACCTTCCCCTCCCTTCCCCTATTTAACTTAGCCTGTCTTATCAATGTCTTACATTTAACTTGCCAATGTTTATGCTTTATCCTATTTTCTTCTGTTGGATCCTTCTTCCAATTTTTGAATGAAGATCTTTTGGCTAAAATAGCTTCTTTCACCTCCCCTTTTAACCATGTCGGTAATCGTTTTGCTTTCTTTCCACCTTTCTTAATGTGTGGAGTACATCTGGACTGTGCTTCTAGAATGGTATTTTTTAACAATGACCATGCCTCTTGCACACTTTTTACTTTTGTAGCTGCTCCTTTCAGATTTTTTCTAACTATTTTCTCATTTTATCAAAGTTTCCAATTTGAAAGTTTAGCACGAGAGCCGTGGATTTGCTTACTGTCCCCCTTCCAGTCATTAAATCAAATTTGATCATATTGATCACTATTGCCAAGCGGCCCCAACAGGCTCTCAAAAAATCCTGTTCTTCACTGAAAATTAGATCTAAAATTGCTCCCTCTCTCGTCTGTTCCTGAACCAATTGCTCCATAAAGCTATCAGTTATTCCAACCAGGAACTTTATCTCTCTAGTATGTCCGATGATACATTTACCCAGTCAATATTGGGGTAATTGAAGTCTCCCATTATTACCGCATTACCAATTTGGTTAGCTTCCCTAATTTCTCTTAGTATTTCACTGTCAGTCTCACCATCTTGACCAGGTGGACGTAGTATTCCCTATCACTATAGTCTTCCCCGACACACAAAGGATTTCTACCCATAAAGATTTAATTGTGCATTTAGTCTCATGCAGGATGTTTATCCTGTTGGACTCTATGCTATCCCGGACATGAAGCGCCACACCGCCTCCCAGGTGCTCGTCTGTCATTGCGATATAATTTGTACCCTGGTATAGCACTGTCCCATTGGTTATCCTCCTTCCACCATGTCTCTGAGATACCAATTAAGTCTATGTCGTCATTCTGCTATACATTCTAATTCTCCCATCTTACTTCTTAGACTTCTGGCATTAGCATGCAAACATTTCAAAGTTTGTTTTTTGTTTGTATTTTCATTCTGCTTTTTAATTGATAGGGATAAGTTAGAATTTTTTACCTCTGGTGAGTTTTTGTTACACGGCACTTGGACTACTTTTCTTAATATTGGAACCTCACTGTCGGGATGCCCTAATTCTAATGCATCATCAGTATCCTTTGAAGATACCTCTCTTTCCAAACCATGCACTGCTGAGTGACTTTTGTCTTTCCCCTTTGTTCTAGTTTAAAAGCTGCTCTATCTCCTTTTAAAGGTTAGCGCCAGCAGTCTGGTTCCACCCTGGTCAAGGTGGAGCCCATCCCATCAGAAGACACTCCCCGTTTCCCAAAAGGTTCCCTAGTTCCTAACAAAACTGAATCCCTCTTCCTTGTACCATCGTCTCATCCACGCATTGAGACTCCGGAGCTCTGCCTGCCTCTGGTGACCTGTGCTTAGAAGAGGGAGCATTTCAGAGAATGCTACCCTGGAGGTTCTGGATTTAAGTTTTCTAAGAGCCTAAATTTGGCTTCCAGAACCTCCCTCCCACATTTTCCTATGTCATTGGTGCCTACATGTACCATGACAGCCGGCTCCTCCCCAGCACTGTCTAAAATCCTATCTAGGTGACGCGTGAGGTCCGCCACCTTCGCACCAGGTAGGCATGTTACCAGGCAATCCTCATGCCCACCAGCCATACAGCTATCTACATTCCTAATAATCGAATCACCAACTATGACGGCCGACCTAACCCTTCCCTCCTGGGCAGTAGGCCTTGGGGAGATATCCTCAGTACGAAAGGACAGTGCATCACCTGGAGAGCAGGTCCTTTCTACAGGATCCTTTCCTGCTACACCAGGTTGATGCTCTCCAATCATGAGACCTTCTTCCTCCAAGGCAGCACCAGGGATGCCAGTCTGAAGTTGGGACTTGGTTACTAAGTCCCTGAAGGTCTCATCTATATACCACTCTGTCTGCCACAGCTCCTCCAGGTCTGCCACTATAGCCTCCAGAGATCAGACTCAGTCTCTGAGAGCCAGGAGCTCTTTGCATCGCATGCATGTACAACTTCTCACCGGCGGGTAAAAAAAATCATACATGTGACACTCGATGCAAAAGACTGGGAAGCCCCCCTCTTGCTGCTGGACTGCTGCCTTCATCTCAGTTTTGATCAGTTCCTAGTTAAGTTTTAGGTTGGTGTGGGAGTAGGAATGTATCTAACGTCCTTTAAATGTATTACTGAATTCACTATATGTCTGGTAGTGGCCTACAGGGGTCTGATCAAACTCTCAATAAAGATTTTGTTGTTTTTTGGTTTTTTTTGTGAAAGTGGCACCTGCTGAAGGAAAGAATAGTGAACTATCTACAAGCAGCAGAATTGCTGGACCAGAGGCAGAATGGTTTTACCAAGGGAAGGTCCTGTCAGATGAATCTGATAGACTTTTTTGATTGGGTGACTAAGGAATTGGATCGAGGAAGAGCGCTCAATGTCATCTACTTAGATTTTAGCAAAGCTTTTGATACGGACCCGCACAGGAGGCTAGTGGATAAAACGAGAAGCTTTGGAGTGAGTACCAAGTTGGTGGCCTGGATAGCAAACTGGTTGAAGGACAGAAGACAATGTGTGATGGTAAATGGAACTTACTCGGAAGAGAGAGCGGTGATGACCGGAGTGCCGCAAGGGTCGGTCTTGGGAACGGTCCTGTTCTGTTCCGAATGTTACTGTGGATCCTTAGGCCGGCCTGACGGAGAGAATGGAGGGGTGTCTCTGTGAGTGGAATACAGGCCGGGAGGCGGATATCGGGTGAAGCGAAGTGCAGGATCTTCACCCTGGAAGCCCACACTCCCCCAGAAGGAGCCTGGAGTTGGGGCCACTGGGACTTAGGAGATCGGAAGGGATGACTTCACCCTGGAAGCCCGAGACTCCCCTGGGAGGAGCCCGGGCCACTGGGGCTTAGGCAAATCGATAAATCCAGTAGGTGATCCGGGGTAGAGGCAGGCGGCAAGCGAGAGGCATCAAGAGCAGGCAAGGGTCAGAGCTGGAGAAGCAATACCTGGACAGGCAGGGAGGGTCTGAACTGGAACAAGGATGGAACCGGGCTGCGGAACCCAGGAACCTGGGCTGGAACGGAAGCAGGAACTGAAGACAGGAATCCAGGAACCAGGACTGGAACGGAATCAGGAACTGAAGACAGAAATCCAGGAACCAGGGCTGGAACTGAAGCAGGAACTGAAGCCAGTGACCAAGAGAGCCAAGCGGACGCCAGGACACACAGCAACTAAGCACCCTGAGGTAACCTCGTTGCAAGGCATCTATCCGGGGCAGGCGCCCGCTTTAAATATCTGCCGGTGTCTGACATCAGGGGAAGGGCCGGGCCGCCGAAGGGCGGGAAAGGCCCTTTCAATTCAGCCCCTTCGCGCGTGCATGTGCGTGCCTAGGAGGGGAGGGGCTACCTTCAGCAAGCCGGTGGCGTCTCCCTCGTGGAGCCGCCGCCGCCAAACAGGCCGTGCTGGCCTGCCCGACCACCGCACTTGCCACCAGTGGCCCAATTCGAGACCTGTGGGAGTATCGTGGGGCTCCCGGGCCCGAACCTAGGAGGAACGAGGTAAGGTCCCAGTCGCGAGTGCCGCGACCGGAGCCGCAACACTGTTCAATATCTTCGTGAGCGACATCGCAGACAGGATAGAAGGTAAGGTTTGTCTATTTGCAGATGATAGTAAGATCTGCAACAGAGTGAACAGACCGGAAGGAATGGAGAGAATGGGACGGGATTTAAGGAAGCTGAAAGAATGGTCGAAGATATGGTAACTGAGATTCAATGCCAAGAAGTGCAGAGTCATGCATATGGGGTGTGGATATCCAAAAGAAATGTATTCGATGGGGGGTGAAAGGCTGATGTGCACGGAGCAGGAGAGAGACATTGGGTGATAGAGTCTAACGATCTGAAGTCGACAAAACAATGTGACAAGGCAATATGTAAAGCCAGAAGAATGCTGGACTGCATAGAGAGAGGAATATCGAGTAAGAAAAGGGAAGTGATTATCCCCTTGTACAGGTCCTTGGTGAGGCCTCTCCTGGAATACTGTGCTCAGTTCTAGAGCCCGTATCTCTGAAGGGACAGAGACAGGATGGAGGCGGTCCAGAGAAGGGCGACCAAAAAGGTGTATGGTCTTCATCGAATGCCTTATGAGGAGAGATTGAAGAATCTAAATATGTATACCCTGGAGGAAAGGAGGAGCAGATACTTGGAAGGTTTTAATGATCCAAAGTCAACGACAAACCTTTTCCATTACAAAAAAATCAGCAGAACCAAAGGTCACAATTTAAAACTCCAGGGAAGAAGACTCAGAACCAATGTCAGGAAGTATTTCTTCACAGAGAGGGTGGTGGATGCCTTGAATGCCCTTCCAGAGGAAGTAGTGAAGACTAAAACTGTGAAGGATTTCAAAGGGGTGAGGGATAAACACTATGGATCCATAAAGTCTCGAGGATGCGAATGAAGAGAAGAGGCATGGGGGGTGACTTGTGGGAATGATGGCTACTTCCTGGTGATTAATACCCTTATTCAATAAACATGCACACAGTTAATGTGATCCAACATTGCCCTATGCTTCAACGGCAAAAGGAAATGTGGGACAAAGGATTTGCATTCACAAATAAGCGTGGGAGTAGCTTGATTGTTGCGGCGGTTACTACCCCGAACCAATTCGGCGCTCAAGGCAGTCACATGCCATGACGTCAAGCGTCGTGACGTCACGCCTTGAGCGCCGAAATCGCACGGGTCTCACAGGCACGCATTCATTCACTGCCGGTGGGGGCTGCCGGAGGCCGCTTTTGCCGCCGGCTCCCTCCGCCTGGATGAATGCACGCCCACCCGCCCGCGGCCTGGATCGAACACGCGCCCACCCGCCCGCCAGCTCCCACCGCCGCCTGGATCCAACGCACGCCCACCGGCTCCTGCCGCCGCCTGGAGGAACGTGCGCCCACCCGCCCGCCGGCTCCCGCCGCCGCCTGGATCCAACGTGTGCCCACCCGCCCGCCGGTTCCCACCGCCGCCTGGATCGAACGTGCGCCCACCCACCCGCCGCCGCCGCCTGGATCCAACACGCGCCCACCTGCCCGCCGGCTCCCACCGCCGCCTCGATGACCGCACGCCTGGGGGATTCGGAAAGTGACAGGAAAGTGACAGGTATTTATACAAACAACTTACGCTGCAATGTTAATATGGAGGTCGTCCATGGTTTTTTACACTTTACTCCCTTTGGTTTTACCCCCATTTTTACACTTTATTCCCGTTTTAATTTTCGCCCTGCGCCTTGCTTCGGGAGGGGGGGGAACCATCCACTTCCTGGTGCCTGTCATTTCAAATGTCATTTCAAATGACATTTGAAATGACAGGTACCAGCGCACCCAGGATACTGTATAGGCACTGTATTAGCGCCTATACAGTAAAATGAGTTGCGCAGGCCTAACGCTTGGCCTAACGCTTTGCAGACGCGGCATGCATTTGCATGCAATTTGAAGAGAGTATCGAGCGGTAGATGAAGAGAACTGTGCGTGCGGGGAACGAGGGTGCGCCTGGCACTGCCGCACTCTTTCTAACGCGGCATAACTGTATCGACCTGATAGTATGGGAAAACAAATAAGCGTGGTAGTAGCTTGCTTGTTACGGTGGTTACTACCCCAAACCAATATTTCACTTTGAATACATATACAGCGCAGCTCACTGCTTCAACGGCAGGGGGGATGAAGAAAAGAGGATTTATTTTAAGACAACCAACAAGGATTAAATTGCACAGGCTGGGTAAACAAATAAGCTTGGGAGTATCTTGCTTATCGCGGCGGTTACTACCTCTAACCAATAAGGCTTGATACTTCACTTTTATGCAGCTCCAGCACTGCTCTCTCTATATCAATGGCTGGGTGGAAGGAAAATTAGAACCAAAAAGTTACCAATAAGGGTCCTGACTTCAGCGGTCAGAGTAACAGATAAGTATGAGAAAAATAACTGTGAAAGCTTGCTGGGCAGACTGGATGGGCCGTATGGTCTTCTTATGCCGTCACTTCTATGTTTCTATATGTTTCTATGACAGGGGCACTGGCAGAGAGGTAGAGGATGATGAGCATAGACAACTTGGAAGGGCGAATTCCAAGTTGTCTATGTTGTCTACAGAGAATTCCAAGTTGTCTACAGAGAATGGAACAAACTCAGCTCAAACTCTAAATGGAACAAACTCAGCTCAAACTTATCCCATTTACTATCTCAATTATCACTATGTCTCAACCAAGCCAAAACAGAAATCATTCACATCCACGATGACCATCCCTCCTATCCACTCATGTGCACCCCCTCTGACCACCCAGGAAACTCAATCAACCCGGGAGTGCCACAAATCTCACAAACCTCACTCACGCCGTCCACAAGAAACCTAGGCGTAACAATTGACAGCCAACTCAACTTTAAACGACACATCTCCAATACAATCAAAGATGGATTCTTCAAACTGCAGACACTAAAAAAACTCAAACCCCTTCTCCAAGAGCACGATTTCAGAACAGTCCTCCAATCAATTATCTTGTCAAGACTCGACTACTGCAACTCCCTCCTCCTCGGACTACCAGAAATACACATCAAACCCCTCCAAGTTCTACAGAACGCTGCCGCCAGAATCATCTCTAACAACAAAAAATCCCCTCACATCACACCCACGCTCAAAGAACTCCACTGGCTACCCATTACACAAAGAATCCAGTATAAAACCCTCACCCTCATGCACAAAAAAATAAACAACAACAAAATGGACTGGCTAAACAACGGAATACAACCTTACCCCACTCAAAGAACTCTCAGATCCACCAACACTGGACTCCTAGCCATCCCCAATCTCAAAGCTGCACACCTCAACGTCACCCGCAAACGAGCCATAACAATAGCGGGCCCCACCTTATGGAACACCCTCCCCACCTGTCTCAGAAACGAACCTTCACTGCAAGTCTTCAAAAAACACCTCAAAACATGGCTATTTTTAAAAGCTTTCCCACCCGACACATAACCCGCCCAATCGCACCATCCACTCCATGCCCCCTCCACAAGCATCTCGCCCCACACCTTTCCCTCCCTACACAAGCATCTCCCACCACCCTCTCCCCCCCCCTATCACTACCTTCCTCCCACACATCCCTTCCTCTCCCCTCCCCCCCTACACTCCCTGCTCTCCTTACCATAATTTATCCTCATCAACAAGCCATTTATGTACATATGTTATATACTATAGTCTAATGTTCCATGTACTCCTGTTAGTTCTGTTACAACTTGTTATATTTATTACCATGTTATAATGTAAAATATTCTTATATCTATTTAATACCATGTTATAATGTAAAATAGGGCTGTTACCACCCTATTCCTTTAGTTATCTGGAAACCGATGTGATATCTCGATCGAATGTCGGTATACAAAAGAAATAAATAAATGATGTCAGATTGATGGCTCTGAGGATCTTGAGAGAAGATCAGTATGTTGTCCAAGTAAACCACTACACAGCTGTAAAGCAGGTCCCTGAAGACCTCATTCATCATGTTTTTAAATATGGCCGGGACGTTGCAGAGGCCGAAGGGCATGACCAAATACACAAATTGGCCATCGCGGGTTTTAAAAGTGGTCTTCCACTCATCGCCCTGGCGAATCCAAACCAAGTGGTATGCCCCTCTGAGATACAGCTTAGTAAATATTTTGGCCCCTTGGAGCCTATCAAATAGCTCAGAGATCAGTGGCAATGGGTGATATCATGGTGATATCATTGAGGGCACGGTGATATCATTGAGGCCATGGTGATATCATTGAGGCCACGGTTATCTATATGTGGGCGAAGGGAGCTGTGTCCTTCTTACCCACAAAAAAGAACTCGGCCCCGGCAGGAGGCTTAGAAGGCTAGATGAAGCCCTTCACCAGGTTCTCTTGGATATAACTGGACATCGCTTTGGTCTCTGTTAGAGAAAGTGGGTATACCCTTCCTCTGGGGGGTTCGGTGTTGGGCAATAAGTTAATGGTGCAGTCAAAAGAGTGATGAGGAGGTAGTCAGCTGCCTTCTTCGAGAATACATCTTGGTACGAGGAGGACTGCAGGAGTAGGCCCGGAAGAGATGTAGAAGTGGTCAGGCAAGGCATAGGTGTCACAACCTCGAGGCATCTTCCATGACAGGAGTTGCCCCATTGGGACAGTTGCAGGGTACTCCAGTCAAATTGAGGCATGTGTAATTGCAACCAAGGCAGTCCGAGTACCATGGGATGTATAGGCTTGTCTACGACCAAGAAAGAAATCGTCTCCTTGTGCAGTGACCCCGTGTGGAGTTGTATGGGTTGAGTAGAATAAGTGACTTCGCCAGGTAATGGCTCACCATGAATAGAGGATAATAGCAGAGGTATTGGTGTCCATATGGTGGGGATTCGTAGGTGCTCTACGAGCTGTCAGAGTAAAAAGTTCCTTCCGGCACCAGAGTCCACCATGCTAAAGTGTGGAATTTGAGAGCGTCGGAATTGATAGACACTGGAAGTGTCAGTTAGGAGATGGAGAGGTTAGACCTAGGAGGAGTCCTCCGAATCCTAGGTCTGGGAGTTTCCCAGACAGATAGGGCAGGATGGTACCGCATGATCTGGCTGGCTGCAGTACATACAAAGGCCCTGTCTGTTTCAGTGGCATCTCTCCTTAGCAGACAAGTAACTGTGGCCCATTTGCATGGGTTCATCCTCCTTGAGGTTAGGTATGGGAGTAGTCTGGGTAACTGGTGCTGGACAAGAGCGCGAGACTCCTGATGGCATCTTCTTGATCCCCTTAATTTCCTGAGCTCACTCGCGTAGATGATGATCAAGGCAACTGGCTAGGTAGATTAGGAGGTCCAGAAGCTTAGGGAGTTCACGTGCTGCTAATTTGTCCTTGAATCGACTATTCGGTCCTTCCAGGAATATAGCACGCAGGCAACCCAGATCCCAATGTAGCTCAGAGGACAGGGTTTTAAATTCAACCACATATTCAGTCAAAGGTTTAGAACCTTGTTGTAGATGCAGAATCAACAACAGTCTTGCGAGGGATAGTCAAATATGGAATGAAATAGACCCAGGAATCCTGTCTAGTCACTGAGAATTGGATCATTTCACTCCCATAGTGGTGATGCCCAGGTCAGGGCTTTCCTGTCCAAGAGGGACAAAATATGTAGTTTTAGACACTACGGGGCGGATTTTAAAAGGGTTACGCGTGTAATTTACGCACGTAACCCTTAACACCCCCCCCCCAGCGCGCGCAAGCCCTGGACGCGCGAATGTCCGGGGCTTGCAAAAAGGGCAGGGTGTGGGCAGGGGCTGTGGGCGGGGCCATGTTCGGGGGCGTGGCTGCTGTCCAGGGCGAGCCTGGGGCAAGGCCAAGTGCCCCGACACAGCAGCCTGTGTCGGGGCCAGGCATAACTCCATTGAACAAGGTAGGGGGGGATGTAGGTAGGGCCGGGGGATGGGCTAGATAGGGGAAGAGAGGGAAAGGTGGGGGAGGGGGGGATCCATAAAAAAGTTCCTTCCAAGGCTGCTCCGATTTCGGAGCGGCCTTGGAGGGAACGGGGAAAGCCATCGGGGCTCCCCTTGGGCTCGGCGTGCACAAGTGTGCACCCCCTTGCATGCGCCGACCCTGGACTTTATAACATGCGCGCGGCAGTGCTTGCATGTTATAAAATCGGGCGTACATTTGTGCTCACCAGGTAGAGCGCACAAATGTACCCCACGTGCGCAAAATTTAAAATTGGCCCCTATGTCTGGGAAGTAGGCAGGCTGTAATGAGAAGTGCATACAGCACTGATTCAGAAAGCCCCTACATAACAGGGGGTTCACCTGTAAAATGAGTAGGTGCTGGTAAAGGTACAGAGAGTCGAGTGGGCAATGCTTGTGGAATGGAGCTGAGCTTGACAGGCATTGAGGCAAAATCTAGTCAAGAGTTTAGCTGGTTGAGGGCATTGGCCATAGACGCCAACATTTTCTGTTGCTCGTCAATGCATCGGGCCAGGCCAGGATGGCCTGGAGGGCTGAGACCTGAGCAAGGTCCATGGAGTTAGCAATCTGTTATAAACGTGTAGGAATGTGAACCCTGAGCTGAGGTAAGAGGTGACCACGCCCACAGGGAGGAGCTCTTTGGCCCCACCATCGGTAGGCGCGGTCTCAGTACACAGTAGATACGGCAGTCTATAGAGTCTTTAATGAGGAGAAAGAATGGCACAGCCCGCGAAACGAGTAGTGTAGTAACACAGTTCTGAAGCAGAGGTCTCTCCCAGGTGATACCTCCAGATGTGAAGTTCTGGTAGTGGCCCACGGAGTGGGGTATGCCAGAGTTCTAGGGAATTAGCAGCACTTCCAAAGGACGGATCCGGTAGTGGCCCACGGACGGGGTACGCCGAATACTCAGGTAAAGTCTAAAGAGAGTGGTCTTGGTATGACTCCAAGGTAGTGAAACAGTGTAACCCTATGGGCAAGGTATCCAGAGTGGTCCTCGTAAGGGATGACATGATAGTGCCCCACCAACGGGGTAAGCCGTAGACAAATCCCACAATGAGGTTTGGGTAGGAAGAGATGAGCAGAGTGAAGTACTCACACAGTGCGGTTCCATGGAAGCCCGAGGCACCAGGCTGGTAGCAATGCAAGGCAGGATGGCCCTCCGAGGAGCAGAGAGCCAGAGACGAAGAAGAGCCCCCGAGGAGCAAGTACTCAAGACATCTCACGCCAAGTGAAATCAGGAACCAGAAGATCACAATGGAGCGGATTCAGCAATGAGGACCTCCTTGCTAACTTGTCAGGGTATCGGGCCAGTCAACTTAAGTACAGCAGAGCGATGATGTCATCCGGAGGGGACCCCCCCAAGGTTCCCGCCATGATGTGTACAAGACAGGCTCATGCACACGCAACTAGGTAATCCTGAAGCAAGATGGCAGTCGGCAGCGCCCACTCTGTCCTGGGAATGCAGGATCGATCGGCAGTGACTGGCAGAGGCCACCATTCCTCCAAGAGTAGACAAAGTAGTGAAAAAAGAGGTGAGCATCAGTGGACGCAGCCGTCTGCGACCGACAGGCGTAACACCAAATTACACCAAAATGTTTTTGTTCAAGGCCATGTCCAAAATACATGTATTAAAGAATCTAGGGCTGTCCTGCATTTTTCACATAATTCAGTATCTACCAAATGTGCTCTGTGCACTCTATCAGGTGTAATATAGGCCCTACATAAAAATTTGAAACACATCTCTCTCAAGTAAACATTCCCTGTGAGGCCTCTTATTCTTTTAAAACAACCCAGTAAAGCATCTGCAGATGAAACCGACAAATTCCCTACTCCAGGACGTGGCTAATTTGAGACTTGAATAACTGCTTCTTGAAAAACCTTATACAGTTTTGAGAAACTTTATCTGTTTCCTTTATGAAAACAATTGTTACACTTTAGAGCCAACAGTCAGGTCAATCCAGTACCGAGCGGTAGGAAGAGCTTCTTTAGTGCCCGGCGCACACGCAGTTGCTGCAGGCACAGTGCAGCTCACCTACCACTCGATCCTGTATGTAAATAGCTTGCAAATGCAAGCTGCGTCTAAGAAGCATCCGTGAAGCGTTAGGCCCGCGCAACCCATTTTACTGTATAGAGCGCCTATACAGTAACCTGGGTGTGCGGGCCTAACGCTTCACGGCCACGCTGGTATCTGTCATTTCAAATGTCATTTGAAATGACATTTGAAATGACAGGTGCCAGGAAGTGGACAGTTCTCCGACGCTCGGGATTGTCAGCCCTCTCCCCTCCCCGAAGCAAGCAACCAAAGCGAAAAAAAAAGTTGCAAGAGAGAGAGGGAGAGGACGGGCAATCCTACGCTCGAGATTGCCAGTCCTCCCTCCCCTCCTCCCGAAGCAGGGCGCGAAAAGCAGCCTTGCTCCGGGAGGAAGGGAGAGAGGACTGGCAGTGTGAAGCGACTTACTTTTTGCAGCCCCCCTCCGGACATCGGCGAGGATGGGATTACCAGTCCCCCCTCCCCTCCTCCCGAAGCAGGGCGCGAAAAGCAGCCTTGCTCCAGGAGGAGGGGGGAGGGGACTGGCAGTATAAAGTGACTTACTTTTTGCAGCCCCTCTCCGGTCATCGATGAGGACGACCGCGGCTCCCTCTCCTGCCTCCAGCTGCTCAGGAAGATGGATGCCTGCACGGGCAAAAGCGGCCCCTGTTCGTGCAATTGGGCCGCTCAAAACGTGACGTCACATGCCGTCACGCCAAACGTCGTGACGTCACGCCTTGAGTGGCCCAATTGCACGAACAGGGGCCGCTTTCGCCCGTGCAGGCATCCATCTTCCTGAGCAGCTGGAGGCAGGAGAGGGGAGCCGCGGTCGTCTTCGCCGATGTCCGGAGGGGGGCTGCAGAAAGTAAGTCACTTCACACTGCCAGTCCTCTCTCCCTCCTCCCGGAGCAAGGCTGCTTTTCGCGCCCTGCCTCGGGAGGAGGGGAGGGAGGACTGGCAATCCCGAGCGTAGGATTGCCTGTCCTCTCCCCTCTCTCTCTTGCAACTTTTTTTTTCGCTTTTTTTTGCTTCGGGAGGAGGGGAGAGGACTGAGGCTGCCCCGGAGACCGGCACCCATGGATGCGGCCATGGCAGGAAAGCGGGGGATGGGGGAAAGTTTGCCGCCTACCCTTACCCCTGCCTCTAACGCAGGGGTAAGGGTAGGCGGTAAGTTAGCAGGTTAAACGCGCGGCAAAATGGCAGGGTAAAATAGCGGTAGTCGGGGCGCGTTACTGGATGGTAGGGAATAGCTAATTCGATCGTTTACATGCAATATACATGCCGCGTGCGGAAGGGGTTGCCCGGGGATTTTAGGACGCGGTAGGAGTAGGTTAAAGGGGATTGGGGATCGCAGGAAGTGCTAACGCGGCCGGAAAGTGAGTAGAACGCGGGTTAGGAGCGGGGTAAACGCGGCGCACTTTACTGGATAGACCTGAGTGAGATTAAGATAAGTTCTCTTTAAAAAGCAAACAGAATGCCTTAATTGTAGGTAGCAAAAAAAATCTGCATTACTCAAAGATAACTGCTCTTTTATTTGCTGAAAGGGCTGAATTGTACCATCAATACCCAAAACATTGTATATGAGTAATTCCCCAATTTCTCCCGATCAAAAAAGATGTTTACATTATCTCCCACTGGAAAGTCCTTGTTACCCTGAATATAAACAAGAGGAGAGATCTCCGAACTTCCGCCCCCCCAAACTCTCATAACTTTTTTCCATAACCATGGGAGCTATCAAAACACTATCTCGCACACCCATCAACAGTTTGTTGCTGCTGCATGTAACACATCACATAAAGTAAATCATACACAAATTAGATTACACAGAGGTGGGAAGCAGCCAGTCTCACAGAATTCTAGCCAAGCAGCTTCATCATATCATTTGACATTTGGAAGGCCTAGGATCCCCTTTTCCTGTTCTTGTTTCAACCAATGTAATGGAATTATAGGTTTAGATTCCTTTCACAAACAATCAAGATTAATATATCCAGTTTTTAATATCTCTATTTAAAACTTGAATTGGAAGGACTTAAAGAACGTAAAGCCATCTGGGAAATGCAGCCATCTTACACAGACTAATACAACTAATAAAAAAAATTAAAAAAATAAAAAAGGACTTAAAGAACGTAAAGCCATCTGGGAAATGCAGCCATCTTACACAGACTAATACAACTAATAAAAAAAATAAAAAATAAAAAACTAATAAAAAAATAAAAAAAAAAGCTTTCCCGGACACGATTAATTCTATTCAGCCAGATTCTACCACTTCCACATGTAAAAATGTTATTACTAATGTAAATACCTATACCTAATGTTATTCTCTCCCTTTTCTTCTCTCCTCCCAGTTCTATTACCTTGTTATTTGTAACTGCTTCCTTCTACACAAATAGGTTATTGAATTGTTCACTGTACACCCCTGTTATATGTAAACCGGCATGATGTGTTTGCAACATGAATGCCGGTATATAAAATTTTAAATAAATAAATAAATAAACCCACCAGTTTCTACCACTGCTGAAATTTAAGTTTTGAATATTCTAGTAAAGGTGACATATTAATGTTATATAAATGACTCAAGTCCTCAAGTATTTAAATCCCAAATTCTTGAAAATACCCGGAGCCTGCTTAAAAGGAGAATCTTCCTCCCACCAAGTTTGTGTGCATCTTGGAACAGCCAAAACTTCAGATTTGTTATGTTCAATTTAAACCCTGAGAATTCCCAGATTGCTCAAAAATACCATTGAAGCGTAGTAATGATGCTTTAGGATTGGATATGAATACCAGCAGGTTATCAGCAAAAGTTGCAATTTTAAAGCACATAGGGGCAGATTTTTAAAATTACGCTTGGGGGGATATATTTGTGCGCGCTACCCGGCGTGCACAAATGTACACCTGATTTTATAACATGCGCGCGCTGCCGCATGTTATAAAATCCGGGGTCGGCGCGTGCAAGGGGGTGCACACATGTGCACATTGCACACACCAAATCCTAGGGGAGGCCCGATGGCTTCCCCGTTCCCTCCAAGCCGCTCCGAAATAGGAGCGGCCTTGGAGGGAACTTTTTTTTTGTTCCCCCCACCTTTCCTCCCTTCCTCTATCTAACCCACCCCCCAGCCCTACCTAAATCCTCCTCTACTTCTGGCAGGCCTAACTTGCGCGCTCCACTGTTGGAAACAGGATGCTGGGCTTGATGGCCCTTGGTCTGACCCAGTATGGCATATCTTATCTTCTTATGTTCTTAAGAAGCCCAGCCAGCAACATTAATAATTACTTTTCTGCTAGATTCCGATAGGGACTGGGTGCTGAGGCAATATTTTAGAAATAAATCGGAATTATTTTGTGGATTTAAAGTATTAATTTTTCCAGATTATGCAAAGGAGACACAGACCAGGAGAAAACAGTTTCTGGAATTAAGAGAGGGGGTGATCCCATTGGGAGCCCAATTCTTTTTAAAGTTTCCCTGTAAATGTCTCTTAAAGTTTCGAGATATATCTTATACTTTCTTTCAACCACTGCAGTTAAAAAAAATTCCTGAATGATAGAATTAATGCCTTGCCAGAGGATGTCTCAGAAATAGCACCTGTGTAATCCCCATTTAAGGGTCAAATTGTTCAACATAATGTAATATTATCCGTCATCAACCTAATGCTTTCTTATTCTTTGAGGTGGTAAATAATAATATTAATTTCCTAATATAAGATGTCTCCTGTGAAGATCCCCCAGCTTATAGAGGGCTAAATAATAGTGAGACAGTTGTACTTTATTTCTCATTATATAATTATATCTCATTAGTGATATAATTGAACTGTATATCACTAATTTTCTTAGAATGTTTACTAATTTTGTAACATTTAAAAAATTTAATAAAGATAAAAAAAAAAAAAAGATTCCTATTTATTTTAAGAACTTCCTGGAAAGCCAGGTTCTATATCTATCAGAAATCTCCAGCTTCTCTGCTTCCTCATTGCAGTTATCTAAATCGGTGCATGATCTGAGATTTCAATTGCTTCTGTGCCTGTTTTGGATACTAGAAAAGACAGATTGAGGTACTAACAAATAATCTACAGGCCGATACAGTACAGTTAACCTGCCCTTGGACGCGCGTTTTCCCTTACACCTTATTCAGCAAGGGACGGAAAACGTGCGTCCAACCCGTGGCACCTAATAGCACCCTCAACATGCAAATGCATGTTCATAGCCCTATTAGGTATACGCTCGCAATACAGAAAGTAAAATGTGCAGCCAAGCCACACATTTTACTTTAAGAAATTAGCGCCTACCCAAAGGTAGGCGCTAGTTTCTGCCGGCACCGGGAAAGTGCACAGAAAAGCAATAAAAACTGCTTTTCTGTGCACCCTCTGACTTAATATAATGGCGATATTAAGTCGGAGGTCCCGAAGAGTAAAAAAAGTAAAAAAGAAAAAAAAAATGTTAAATGGTCCGGCGGCTGTCGGGCCGAAAACCGGATGCTCAATTTTGCCGGCGTCCGGTTTCCGAGCCTGTGGCTGTCAGTGGGCACGAGGACTGACGCCGGCAAAATTGAGCGTCGGCTGTCAAACCCACTGACAGCTGCCGCTCCGGGTCAAAAGGAGGCGCTAGGGACGTGCTAGTGTCCCTAGCGCCTCCTTTTGCCCGTTTCTACCGCACCACCTAATTTAAATACAGAATCGTGCGCACAGGCGAGTGGCCTGTGTGCGCGCTGGCAGAGCGGGCGTTCGTCCACTCTCCCGCGGACTTTACTGAATCGGACCGCTAATTTGGAAAAGGTAGAATGTAGCCTGGAGAGATATGTGTAATCTCTCTCAAAAGGATGGAGTATCCTCCAGGCATCTACTGTTTGCAATTGGTCATTTAATAAAGGGATCCCTTTTCTATGATTCAATTTTTCACTAGATTGACATGCAGATTTATCCATTGTGGGATTAACACGCATTTAAAATCTCCTCCCACAAAAATAACCCCAGGTTCAGAGCACACAACTTTCCTAAAATTCATGAAAAAAAGGAATGAGTATAGCTGTTTGTTGCATAAAACTATAGTGCGGCCATACAGATCATCTTCCAGAATTAGAAAATGACTGTCCGGATCCTTCATCACCTGCTTTACCATAAAGGCACACGACCTGTGCACCAACAATATAATACCATGTTTCCCCAAAAATAAGACATTCCCCAAAAATAAGACCTAGTAGAGATTTTGCCGAATTCCTAAATATAAGACCTCCCCCGAAAGTAAGCCATACCTTGTAAACAGGGGCAGATTGACCTATCGGGGGATCGGGCTTCCCCCGGGGGGGGGGGGGGGGCCGGTCAATCCTGTGACGTCAATTTTGTTTTTTTTTTTAAATAAAGTTTCCAAGGTATTAGGGGCAGACGCGAGCAGTGGTACCGAGGGGAGCCAATGCCCCCGGGCGCAAGGAGGCTCATGCGGCCGCTGAGCCTCCTTGCCCGAAGAAAAAGATTGCGTTCAAACGCGCTGATGCTCTTCTCCTTCCTGCCTGTGCAGCCCCAGAAGTAAACGTTGCCGGAGCCGCATGGGCAGGAAAGAGGAAGAGCATCAGCGCGTGCAGAAGAGGAGCCGCCGCGGGCTGCTGCGAATCCCAAGTCGCAGCGGCCCAAGAAGAGGAAGAGGCCCGGTAGCAGGTCCGAGGAAGAGGAAGAGGCCGAGAAGTTCAGGGCCGCTGCAGAGCCCATCCTGTGGCGACCCGCGAAGAGGAGGCCCAGAGGTGAGAGAGAGGCTGAGGGTCTGTAGAGGGTGTGTGTGTGTGTGTGTGTGTGTGAGAGAGTGGGTGTGGGAGTGAGGATCTGAATGTTTGCAGAGGCAGCATGTGAGAGCCTCTGTGTGTGTGAGAGAGACAGCATGTGACAGTGAGAGACTGTGTGTATGAATGATTGTATGAGAGACAGCATGTGACAGTGAGAGCCTGTGTGTGTGTGTGTGAGAGAGAAATGCATGTGAGAATGAGAACCTGACTGTGTTTGAGGGAAGAAGATGGAAAGAAAAGAAATACGGAAGAAAAAAGGACAATATAAAAGGAATTGGCAAAAAAAATAATAAAGGGAAGGTGGGGGAAAAAAAAGCCTGTGACCAACCGATTAGAAAACTAAGATCAGACAGCAAAGGTAAAAAAATAAATAAATTACTTTTTAGTGATTGGCACATGTAATCTTTGGGAATGTGCAAGAATAGCACTTTCTGTATGCGGATCTCACAATGTACAAGATCAGCATGGAGAAAAGTGGAAGCCCACGGGGCCTGCACAGAGGAGGCAGCAGAATGGGCTTCAGTGTCAGTAGCAGCAATCGGCGCCTCCCCAATAGCCATGTGGCAGCAGTGACAATGGCAGCAAGATTACTGACATCTGGGGATGGTGGCAGTACCAGTCGGGGGACCCCTTCCAAGCAGTGTGCAGAGGTTCAAAAGCAGCAGAGTCAGCCCAAGCTGACTACCTTGAATGCTGCACACTCTTACCTCTCTCTGACAGCACACTGGTGGGACATGGCTGACGCAGAGGCAGCCAGGAGCTCAACGGTATTAGACATCCCCTGAAAATAAGGCCTAGTGCATCTTTGGTAGCAAAAATTAATATAAGACACTGTCTTATTTTCGGGGAAACAGGGTATATTGTTTAACAATTTGTCCCTCCCTCAAGTAACTGTTACACAAAAATATATTACAATAAATAAAAAATGCATTATAGTTATTAGAAAAGAATCAGTCAGGAGGGTTTACCTGCCATGGTGGAAATTCCAGTTTTAGATCCCCCCTAAGTTGAAATTTGCTCTGTATATGTTGTGCAAAGCATGAGCCAGTGCATAGACTGAGGCATAAAGATTGTAAGTGAACTGAAAATTATTCAAATGAAACTGCCAGCGTGAAAGGTTAGACAGCGTCTCCTGTCCTGTGCAGTTGGGTAAATCTGAATGTTTAGTCCCGTACAGGAGCTCACACTGGAATGCATCCCTCCACAGATACTGCAGAAAGGAGGGATCTGGGAATGTGGATGGGTGGAGATTATAGAGGAAATCCTGGAAACCTGGAATTTCTCCTCTATGACTGGCAAATGCTACAGAGCCGTTCAGTGTGGTACAAGATGAAAGTATGCTTGGGGAAGAGATGGCAGCAGAGATGAGCCACACTTTGCCAGTAATCATTTGCCCCCATATTACACACATTAGTAATGCCAGACCATTCCGAGTACTGTACACGATAACCACATTGGCTAGTGACTTATAGACTATGTCAGCAATCTGGTTACGTCTTGTGAACTGCTCAGCTGTTTTAGGTATGACCACAGGTAACATTTCCAGAAAAGCCACACAGTTTCCACTCCTGATAATCTCCCTCTTCAGGTCCTCACTGCCCCTCTGATCACTCCGATCATCTGATGTGAGAATCCCCACCCAGTTCCATCTGAAGTGGTTCAGGAGCTGAATCAGACCCTGGAACTGAGAATAATCATTAGGAACAGTGCGATAAAAGGATGGGAACTCAACCCGGTCATTGAAGAGCTGGTCCAGAGATCCATAACTGATCTGTGATTTAAAAAATATAAAATAAATAAAGCAGCATAAAACACAGGAGCTCTTCTGTTTTCTTACTTTAGCCATAGTCTCAACCAGTTTGTGTGCTGCACACAATATCTTACAAGATCTTACAAGATCTTACGCAAAGTCAGAGACTTGGGCTATATTCTTGATTCCGAGTTGAGCATGAAAGCAACAACAAAGACAATTATAAAGGATGGCTTCTAAAATTAAGAGTACTAAGGAAATTGAAGCCACTGTTGCATTCAAATGATTTCAGAATTGTATTGCAGGCCCTGATATTACCAAAATTAGACTACTGTAATGCGTTACTTTTAGGGGTTCCGACATCAACTATTCGCCCGCTGCAATTGTAGCAGAATGCTGCGGCGCGACTTCTGTCCAATACAAATAGGTGTGATCATGTTTCTCCTGTTTTGATGAAGCTACACTGGTTACCGGTACAGTTTCGCATTCAATACAAGTGTCTTACCTTAATTCATAAAGCCATATACGGAAGCAACACTGAATGGCTTAATGCTTCACTGCGTATTCATATTCCAGCCCGAAACCTAAGATCGTTTGGGCAAGCTTTACTATCAATTCCATCACCTAAGTTAGCTCATTTTTGGTTCCATGAGGGAGAGGGCACTGTCCTTGGCGGGATCAAAGATGTGGAATGCCCTACCAGTTGAAATTCGCTTGGAAGAAATATTAACAGTTTTAAGAAGCTGATAAAGACCTGGCTATTTGAAAAGGCTTTTAATCATACCAACTGACTCCATCCTTAGTGCAATATATCTAATGAGGGATGAGAAGGAGAAATTAAAACAGAACGGGTTTAGAAGGAATAAGGCTACAAAGAAGGATAGGAATAAGGGAGGTATAGGCAGGGAAAAGGAAGGGGGAGGAAGATAGAAGGGCTTTTAACTTTTATAATTGTCTTATTAATATTATTACATTTTAAGTGTTTTAACTTTAATGTTGAAGTAACATGTTTTTTAGCCTATTATTTTTAGTAGAAAATAATGTAAAATTTTTAGTGATAAGTTTGTTATATGGATATGTTTTTGAATTTTGCTACTGCAAATTCTATGATTGTTAACCGCCTTGATATTAAATTGAAAGCCGGTATAAAGTTGAATAAATAAATAAATAAATAGATAAATAAATAAATTTTGTGGTTCAAACCAGCAGACATACTATTAAATCTGGTCACACACCTAAATACAAGAGCTGAACTGGGGAAAATAAGAGCTTCGTTTTCTTCTTTTTGTTAGAGAACTTAGAAGACAAAATTAGTAAAACCATGAAATTACAATGATTGCACCATATGGAAGCAGAGTCCCCAAAGCCTACCACGAATATACTGGAGTTATACTGGAGTTATAAGTCCCTATATGCAGTGGGGTTAAACAAGGACTGCATAAGCCTGCCCTGAAGTAAAGGAGACAGTAGTTAACCCTATTGTGCCAGTACATTTCAGAGATATTTTATGAGCAAGAAACAAAACAATCATTGTTTATATTTTTATTGCTATTATTTTCTTTGAGCCAGTGATATGCTAATAGTCTTATAAAACCGGTTGAGTTAAAAGAATAGATTTTTTCCTATAACAAACTTAGGGCTATTAGTTTATACTACAAGTTTTGCTTCAGATATACACAGTCCTGAATCATCAAGAGCGGATGAGGTGAGACCTCACTCCTGACAGGGGTTGGTTTTAGTGTCAGGGGGTGGAATGAGAGGCCCGGGAGCATGTAGCATGTGGACCAGCCTATTGCGACTGCAGGTGGGTGGGAGAGAGTGGGGGGAGGAAGCAGAATTAATACCTACATCTAAAAAGGAATGGATTAGAGGGGGGACAGCAATCTGGCCTAAGCCGGAAAGATTTAAAAATTGACTAAGTGAGCCGGATAACTTAACCCATTCCCAGAATGCCTCTCTTTTATGCAGCCAATTTATATCCAGAAAATGACATATCCAGCTATAATTTAGTTGGATACATGGCAAAATATTTAAAAAATTGTCATTAATATGGTTATCCATCTAAATGGCTTTGATATTGACCTCCTCAAGACCTTAGATATCTGTGTTGGCTGGCAATGTCCAGTCCTGCTGTGTTCATGTGGACTAATCCAGCCAGGTAAAACCTCAGTTCTGCTGATGTATCTTGTGCTATCCTAAGCATGCTTTTCTTTGGTGTTCACCAAAATGAATTTCCTGTAAAGGCTGTACTAGGATTAATAATGACCTAAATCTAGGTGGTAAATTATTGCAACAAATATACAAATTTAGTAAGCTCTCATACCCAGAAATCACCAGCATTAATGAAGGCTAACAAAACAAGAACAGGACAATTTGGTCAAGGTTTCAGCAAACGCTAGAGATAATATAGGGAGACAAGTTCTTTCTATACCTGTGGATACCTATAGATCCCTGTAAGTGTTGCAATTGCATGTGATATCATTGAAGAGTGGCTTCCAATGAAACCAGCCACATGTCCTTGATGGTGACAGCTAAAGCCAGGAACAGGGTCCATTTCCCCTGATAAGATCATTAGAGTAGCACATAGTGATAAAGCTGCAGAGGTGCAAGGGTCAGCAATATGGAAACCCAGAGTGATGTTTGGTAATATCTCCGAATTTTGGTTGATCTCTTGAATGGCAAAATAAAAGGCCAACGTATTCCAATAGTTATGAAGATTCTGTCTGTGAACAAGTAAACATATGTTTAACAGATATTAGAAAACATCATGATTGATTTATATATTCAAATTCAGAGAAAACATAAACTAGGGAAATCTCTGCAAATTCACCATAACCCTGAGATGTAGCACTTTCTTCTATTCTACTACAGAACCCTATCACCAAAGTCTGCCAATGTTCCTCTACTCACTACTGCAGCATATTGTGCTTTTAGGTTTTGAGACCCCTCCCCCCTCCCCATATCTGCTGATACATCCCAATCCCAACCTGTATCACCTTTGCTAGAACCTTCAAATACACATGGACTCAATCCTGATCTGTAGGCTCTCCTCTCTTGCTTGTCCCAATGAAGGACCTAAAACCAATCCTTCTTCCTCAGCTCACATTCCAATCCAATCCAATCCAATCTGTTTTATTTTGATAGCCCGCTAATCCAAAGTGTTCAATATGTTAAGCATAGCAAATCAAATAATCAACATACAACCCTAATGCTTTCTGCATGATATCTGACACCAGACTGCTTTTAGAGACTGAGGTCAGAACTGTATAAAAATATAGCAGCAACAGCTTGTATGGTGCTGCGATGATAACATGGGGGAATATGCAGGACAGTTTAGCAGCTAGAGCAGTAGGGTGAGAGGGAGAGAGGGGTTGGGTTAAGTGAGGCAAGAATTGCTGACCAATCGATGCTGGCACATCGAAACCTAGCATCTAAACTCCTTGCTCAGGGAGCCTCGATGCCATTCAGCTAGGGGCAGTTAACTGAATAGGAGGCCAGACTTGTTGTCCCACCCACCCCCCTTGGATTCAGCTAGGAGCAATTAGCTGAACAGGAGGCCAGACTTGTTGCCGCAAGTTATGGCTTATCAGAGTAAGCAATGCTTATCCGGCCATGCCCAAAAGTAAAGATAAAGGGGTTGGAGCGGGGGTAGCGCCTATCCCTGCCAGAAAATGGAGTAGATCCCAGCCCGTGTCGATGGTCCGGAGCCCCCCTCAGGCAGCGTGGGCGCGCCTGCACACAGGATTCATTCTCCAGCTCGTGCAGACATTAGCTAGGGAGAAACCGGCCCTGAGGCCTACTCCCATGAAGAAGTTGAGGCGCTGAGGGAGAGCGGGCAGGAGCTAGGACTGGTGGACAGAGCACCTACTCCCAGCGATCCGGGTCGTCGTGACCGGAGGGTTACGGCATGGGAGGGAGATACGAACAGCCCCCCTCCCGAGGCAGGAGAGGAAGTGCAGGTCATGAGCGAATCGGGGTCAGAGGAGGCCCGTGCTAATGCAAGCCTTTCGGCGTGTGAAGCGAAGGAGGGCGGCGAGGTGCCAACTAACAAAATGGCGGCTGGAACGAAGACTCGCAAACCAGCGTGAGTCTTGGTGCATGGCACCAAGGGCCGAGTCTTTGACTATGTGGAAAGGAGGTCATAGTTCGGGAGCCAGTGATGAAAACAAGGAAGGACGAGCCACTCGAGGTCGCCGTGGGGGAGAGCGCAGAGCGATGGCACAATGGCAGCGTTTCCCAGACCAGACAATCGGGGAAGAGAGGACAGCTTGCGGTAAGTGTGGTTTATCGTATGCTTCCATGAAGGAGGTGGTCATGCGCAGCAGGGGAATTAAGGCAGGCCTATGCTTTGGGTATGGTGGCCGAGGCAGGAAATATGGGGGGATGGGGGTCGATGTAGGGGCAAGGGCGGTCAAGCAAAAGTCAGGGGAATTCATGGGGACAGCTACGGGATCCACTTCGGGGAACAGGGATTGGAATCCCCAGATGGTTTCACCGGGTGACTACCCCCAGAGCCTGCCAGCTCCGGTCTCAGGGAGGATGTCTCGCAAGGAGAGGGTTGTGTAGGGACGAGATACTGCTGCTGGGTTTTCTGTGCTTTTAGGTTATGATGAAGAGGAGGTGCCGGCTACGTCGTGCTGAGAAGGATGGAGGAGCCAGGAGGTGGGAGGCCTCAGCGCTACGCGGGCACAGAGGGGAGAGTCACAAGAGCGTGTAGCAAGAGAACCTATGACCGGACCACTGCAATGAGCGGTTGAAGGTAACGAAAGGGCAGGGAATAGTGCGAACACGATGGCAAAGGGCAGTAAGAGAAGGAGGAGCCACAAGGATAGCACTACTGATAGTTCAGATTTGCCCACCACGTTCTCCTTGGATAGTTCTGCGGCTGGAAAATTCGATCGCGCTACAGTAGCAGGCCCCAGCCAGGATATGGGTCACTTGGCTTTAGCATTCTGGACTGAATTGTAGGAGGGAGTGCCAAAGCACGTAAGGCACAGGATAAGGAAAAGGAGATACGTTAACATTTTTTGATTATTAGCAGGCAGGCGGGGTGACAAGAAGAAGAAGAGCGGGGATTACACTGAACCTAAAATAGCTAAGAACATAATTAACTGGGTTCGAGGTTTTCACTGGTTAGCAAGCATGGTAAGCCATTACCAGCCAGACCAGTACAGGGCTTTATTAGCCTACGGTGATAGTATCCTGGGTGCTTATAAGGATTATGAAGGTGCTGAGTTTGACAGTCAGCACGGTGGAAGGTGATCCGAGTGATTACAGTTCCCATTCGTTTCAGATCAGTGCAGCCACCTCCACGACGGAGGCAGGTACGTTGGTCGAAGGCATAAAAGGGCTGGGGCGGTGGAAGTCCAATGCCTTTCGATCTTATGGACAGTAGTTGGTAAGGGTGGGAGGGTTTATCGGAAAGGTTAGCGGACGTT
>NW_021821471.1:0-67507 GCF_901001135.1 Rhinatrema bivittatum
CGATTCCATGAAATATATGGCGTCCATATCTTATTGAACCTAGGAATGTGGCGATGTTTTTGGGCAGTTATCTTGTACAGTACACACATGGCATCCAATTTGTGTAATAAGGAGTCCCAAGAAGGAACTACTGGTTGCTTCCAGAGGGTGGCGAGGAGGCTCCTCGCCCCTAGGCAGTACTGATTGATAAGAATACTTTCAAATCTGGATCCATCAACGGGGACATTCAAAAGCCCCTGAGCAGGAGGTAATTCTACCTGCCGTTGCAAAGTGCAGCGAATAATGTCCTGTACAGCAGACCACAGACCCTTCACTTTAGGACAATCCCACCACATGTGTAAATATGAGCCACGCTGGCCACACCCTTTCCAACACAAATCAGTATCACAGAGTTTAGCTTTATACAGTCTGCTCGGGGTGAGATGCCATCTAAACAATAATTTGTAACTATTCTCTGTAAGGGAGGAAGTTACAGAACATTTCTTAATGTACAAAAAAACCTGTTCCCAGTCCTCATCCGAGAACCTAATCCCCAAGTCCCTTTCCCAAGAGTGTACATATGAAGGCCTACTGGTCAATGAGCCTTGTAACATGTTGTAAATTTTGGATAAACCACCTTGTAGGCGATCTGCATGCTCACACCAACCCTCAAACTGGGACTTGCCTTTATTTAGCTCTTCCTGCATATCTTCACATCTAATAAACTGTCTTAATTGGAAATAAGAGAAATAAGCAGAGGGTGGGAGATTATACAATTCCTGGGTGCGTGCAAATGTCATAATTTCATTCTTATCCCGAAGCTGACCCAGGGTGGTCACTCCCTTAGCTTTCCATTCATTAAACAATGTAGATTCCCATCCCGGGGTGAATGAACCATGATGGAATAAGTGTGTATTCCAGAAATACCGTCTCGTACCCATTATTAAAATTTTCCACTGATCCCAGGCGGTTAGTGTGGTTTGTAAGGGAATTGAGATATAGCCATCCAATCTCCGGGACTTCCTAGGCTTCCAATTAAGGGCTCTAAGCGGAAAAGACCCCAAAATTGCTTGTTCTATGGCCACCCATCTAGGTTGTTCATCTTTTCTGTTCCACGAGAGGACTGCAGCTAGTTGAGTGGCCGCATAGTACCACTGAAGTTTTGGGACCCCCAGTCCGCCACGGAGCTTGTGTCTGAATAGAGTAGCCTGTGCAATTCTTGGAGGTCTCCGCTTCCATAAAAATGTGAACAATCGCTTTTGCCAAATTTTTAACATGGCTGTGGGGATTTGTATTGGCAGCGATTGGAACAGATAATTGAATTTAGGAAGTATTGTCATCTTCAATACGGCAATCCTCCCAGTCCAAGAGATTGGCATGGATGTCCACTGATCTAGATCTTTAAAGATCTTTGCAGTAAGAGGAGTATAGTTAAGTTTAAACAAGTCTTCTAAGTTAGATCCGATTTGTATCCCTAAATATTTAATCTTGGACCCTGCCCACTTCAGAGGGAATTGTTGTTGAAGATGTGAGGCCTGTGTCATGAGAAGTGTGATGTTTAACACCTCAGATTTATCAAGGTTCAAGCGAAAGCCTGACACGGAACTGAAAGCCTTCAAGTTGGCTATCACCTTTGTGAGGGACTACTGGGGGTTAGTTAAAGTGAATAACACGTTGTCCGCGAAGAGCGACATCTTATAGTCAAATATTATTTTACTTAATTTCCTGGTTGTCCACCTCCTCTTTTAAACTCATTCTACTATGTCACCATATCAAGTTAGTCAAGGTGTCATGCAGCCTGATCACAATTTGTTTCAAGGTGCACCTTCATCCGAGGATTGGACATTAGAAGAGTTTTCTATAATATTGTCCAATTCTCAAGAGGGATCATAATTATCATATGATTCTCTCTCGTACCATTCTAATGATGAAAAGTGTACCAGCTTTCTATTAGAATCCTCTCCTCAATCTCATAAGGACATAAGAAATGCCTTACTGGGTCAGACAAAGATCCATCAAGCTCAGCATACTGTCTCTGACAATAGCCAATCCAGAAGATAAGTGCTTGGTAGGATCCCTCCAAAAAGGAGGTATAACTTTGTGAAGTGTGTGTATGTACTTGGTCAATTACCCATATATTTCCAAACAAATTTATGCAACCTGCAGATTATGTGAAAAATACCAGTATTGCAAATTATAAAATTACCAGTATTGAAAAGTGTAATTTTCAATACTTGAAATCCTTCTTCTTCCCAGTTACTCCAATTACTTAATTCTTCCCAAAGAGAAAGGGTTACATAAGAAAAAGATATGAGTAATAAACACAAAGTGGAAAATTGCCTTACTAGGCATCCAGAGAACTATACTTTAATATTGTGTATATCTGATCCATACTGACTATTCCCCTATTGTTTGTCAGAATAGTATTAAAACAAAGTGCTAACCTTTGCAGTGCCACAGTCGCATTCCTCCTGTCCATCCAACACTTTGTTGCCACATAAGCGAGCAATTAAGTCAATAGATGGAATGTTCAATAGACAGTCTGTTCCACTCTCATTAATTAGCTGAGTATAACTGTTGATGCTGCAGTAACTAAATATTGTTGCTGAACTGTTACATTGAACAAAAAGTAAAGCTTATATACAAGTTTTAGACAGTGTATCTAACTGCAAACAATTTAAAACATGGAACTTTACTTAACCAATTAAAAGTTTGACTGAATACTGTATGCTTTAGGAATAAATAGGTGCCTATATACTAAAGGTTTTCTCCCATTTTCTGTTTATGTGAAAAAATGTTTAGTACATAGAGCCCATATACTGTTTGTAAGCTGCTTCATGCAATGAAAAGTGTAATTGTCTACCGATAATTACCATTCTCTGATAGCACTACAAAAATGAGCTATGCTTAGTGGTCATCTGATCTGCATTATATGCCAGAGTTGGAGGATACTACTAGAGTTTTGAAGTAAAAACTTCTATGAATGCATGGAAACTTTCCAACTTATCATTACTATAGAAAGTTTTACTAAAACATTATAACTAGGAAAGGTTTTGCTAAAATAGAGAATATGACTAATTCTCAATAGGGAAGGTGGGTGGTTAATACGTCTCACTGTGTTAATAGTGTTGAACAACAGTTACAGGTGAACAATTACACTTTCTTCAAAACCATGCAAATATTGAGTGAGACTTATAGTACTAATTAAGGGGCTAATGAACTAAAATTAATAAAGGATAATGTAGCACTGATGCATATTAATGAAATTTTAGCCTTAATGAATATGTGAAAATTCAGTGTTAATATTAAGGCAAATTTGCACACTAAAAGCATTAATGAGCTGCACTGCATGCTAATACATGCTAAATAGCTTTTAAATAATAGAGCAAGGATAATGCAAACTGTGTTAGGCAAAGTAATTTGCATTATCCTGATGGAAAGGCAAGGTTTTCCATTAGCCTCTGGAGGCTAAGGTAAGACTCGTCTCAGGCTAAAATGACCCTAAGTGATATCAAAAGATACTCATGGGCCAAAGAATCCCTACTTCCTCCAGTCTTCTTTTCTCCCTTTCCCCATGACAAAAAGCCCCTGTGGAGCAAGGAATTTCCCAGCCCCCCCCCCCCCCCCAATTTTCTTTCCTTTTCCCTCTGATAGATATAACTACCTACTCTGGTTACCCCTGTAGTGATAGGAGCAAGAGAAAGTAGTCCTCCCTCTTGCTTCACCAGCTCCAGCATATAAAATACTGCCAGCTGACCACACAGTAATTCTTTGTAACCCAGAGGTCTTTTATTGTCACTCAGGGACATCATCTTGACCCGAGCTGGATCTTGTTTTAGTAGGCTTATGGAGGCATGATGTTGCAGTGGTAATGCATCAGTGTTCTCCTACAAATCTCCTGGCTTGACACCCTTTAGTGCATTGGGTATTTAATGTGGGCTTTTATTGGATAACATAGTTTTAAAACTGGTATTAATGTGGCTTAGTATACTGGCCCCTAAATAAGGGTTTTCTAAAATAAAAAGAGAAAGACAAGACAGTAATAATGCCAATGACAATAACACGGGGAAATAGTTTATCTTTTTCCCTTATAATGTTTTTTAAAATTATTTGTTTAATCAACATGATAGGAAGATAACCCTGGAAAACTACCAAAAATAAGCCCTGTGACAGTGGAAGTTGGATCTTACTCTATAAACAAGCTTTGTAAGTCAAGCAATCCAAATCTGGATTTCCAATAAGAGGATGCAAAAAGACAGAAATGATTGACCGTGTGGCCTGAATATCACAGTCTTGTTAGTCTCTTCTAAGGAGGCAGTAGCATAGCCATACATGGATTTTGGGAGCCTGAGACCCCTCACATTTAGCTCAGGCCCCAACTCTGCAAGTGCAGTCTCACCTACTATTGTCTGGTCAAGCAAAACTTATGCAATAAATCAGAGCAAGTATGGCAATAGTGCTCCAGTCAGGTATCTGTTCTTTTATTTGGTAGCTGGTGCAGATACAGAAAAAATTTGAGAGGAGGCATGTACAGGAGTTTGGGCTTCAGTCTGCACAACATAGGCCCAATATTCAAAGATATCCAGATATCTAAGTTATCCGGATACATATCCCGATAACTTAGAAGGGATATTTAACTACATGGTTATGCTGCTGAATATAACCAGATAAGTTCTAGTTATCCAGATAAGGTATATATGGATAACTTTAGAAGGTCTAACTTATTCAGTTAACTTAACCATATAAAGCTGAATATAGGCACTTATCCGGTTAAGATAACTGGATAAGTAGCAACACCCCAATCAGCCAATTCCCTCACCATTGACTATCCGGTTATCTATTTAGCTGGATAAGTGATGAGGAGTAATGAGGAGTGATGAGGAGGATGAGGAGTTGGAACAGGAACACTCGGAGGAGGAACAGGAACACATGGAGCCACTGAACACAGCCGGATATTCAGCGGCCACTACTTAACCAGATAAGTCCTTCTTATCCGGCTATCTGCTATTAAACGCACTTTCAATATCTAGCCCAATATGTTTAGAGTCACTGCCATTTCTTCCCTTGATTTTGGTCTGCAGACTCAGTGTTGTGCTGCCACTGCCACAGCCTCTGGCTTTCTTCTTCCTTCAATCAGTTAGCAACACTAGCAATTGCCTGCTACCTCATCTAGTAACTTGTGGAGATGCTACTGCTTCAGATGGTTACGGTGGCTGGCTGCGGAATGCCACAATCGGCCACACTTACCCCCCAGGCAGGACCGGGCTCACTCCGCTGCTCCCAAATAGCAGGCCATGTCCTCCTTCAGCAGGGCAGAGAGCCGGCCCCTGTCGCCACCGCATCACCAGCTGCGGCTGCCTCTAGGCGTGCATGCTCAGCACTTCCCCCCATCTTAAAGGGGCCATGGCGGAAGGTACCTCCCATGGGACCCGGATGTGCGGCCCATTCAGGACCTAGGCAGCTCCTGCTGCCTCACCTTTGCCTCAGCAACAGGTCTTTCTCTGCCTAGAACTGAACATAGCCATGTGTTCCTGTTCCCAGTGGTCCAGTTCCCGCTCCGTGTGCTCCTGTTCCTGCTCCGAGTGTTCCTGTTCCAACTCCTCATCCCCTCGGCTTGCTATTCTGGTTCTTGACTCAGTTTGCCCCTGGATTCTGCTTTCACCTGCTGCCTGCCCCAACCGCTGCCTGCTCACCGTTTCTTCTACCAGCTGCCTGCTTCGACCTCTGGCCCGTCCCTGGATCCTCCTGATTCACCGCCAGCCCGGACCTCTGGATTACCTGACCTTGTCTATGCATCCCATCTTCAGAACCATCTTCCCAGGTGACCCGCTCCTAAGTCCTGCCAGCTCCGGTACCCAAGGGCTCAATCTGCGGGGAACATGGGCTGGTATAGCTGAAGGTCCGGTTGGATCTCCACCGCCTACATCCATCTCCTGACAACAAGGGCCTATAGGAAGCTTCCTATAGGTAGCGCCAACCTTGCCTCAGCCAAGGGTCCACCTCCCTGCGCACCACAGTTTTCCCACTACTTCCTTTCCTCAACCCTCGCAAAGCCCTAATACCACCACTGTTGCCCTCTTCCATGTTACAGTGTGAAATTTCATAGATACAAATAAATTGCAAATTGCAACTGCAACTGCAATCTAAGACCAAAATTGGGTTGTAGCACTATAAAATAGATTTAAAAAACAACCCTGTCAATATTCAAATTTTTGGTAAAAAAAAAACAAAACGGAACTTACAAAAATATTTCAATCAAGAGGAAGGAATTAAAAAAAAAAGTCTTAAAAAATTAATGTGAGATGTGATTATAAACATAGGAACAGGGTGGGTGTTACGCTGGAGGTAGACCTTTGGCCTGGCGCAGGATTGGTACAGCCCTCTGGTCGGACCCAGAGAGCGCCTGCTACCAGGAGGCGGAGCACACAAAGAGACAGAGGCTAACTGGAGTTTCACCAATAACAGTCTGGAGTTTACGCAGGTTGAGCCCTTGGGTACCCGGCCCACCTGGACTTATGTGGACCTCTGGTGGTCTTCCAGAGAGATAGTGGAAGGGAGTGCCCATCACGAGCAAGGGTGCATGGCTGAAGCAGAATGGATGGACTAGGAGGAGGAAGCAGTTCAAGGAGGCTCTCCGGGAGAGACAGGCAGCGCTTTCGGGTCTAGTCAAGTGGAAGCCACGGTTAGTTTCCAAGCAGGGTGGTCTGGTAATCACAGTAGGCCAGAAGAGAGTGTCCGAGGGAAGCGCAAGGGTCAAAGCCAAAGTATAAGTCCAAGAATAGGCAGCCAAAGCAAGGGTCAATACCAGGGTCAGTTCCAGAAGGCAGGCAGGAGAATGGCAGGCAGGCAGTGGTCAGTTCCAGGCGGCAGACAGAAGAATGGTCAGACAGGCAGTGGTCAGTTCCAGGCAGCAGACAGAAGAATGGTCAGGCAGGCAGAGGTCAATACCAGAGGTCAGTCCGAAGAGGTACTACCTGAGAAGGCTTCAAGAACACACGGAGACACAGGGAATGAAGGGACGCTGGAACAAGAGACACTGGAACGAAGAACACTGGAGCACACGAGGCAAGCTAGAGCACCAACAGTGTTGACCCAATTGCCAAGGCGAGGCTCTGGGGACTGGGCCTCGCCTTTTATACTGCTCTCATGTGAGGTCATCAGCGGGCGCCGCAGACTGGCTTCCCACGCTAGGTCCTTTAAAGGGCTGTGCGGTCTGCATGCGTGCACCAAGAAGCGGGGCCAGCGCCGTGGAGGATGCAGAGCCCCAACGTGAGGAGCGCTGCGAGACTGAAGGCTCCGTGGACGCGAGGCACTGGCAGTGGTTGCAAGCGAGGGGGAACTGGAGCTGATAGACGGAAGTGCCATGTGAGCAGGCCCAGCCATGGCGCCAATGCAGCTGGGACGCGTAACAGTAGGTCTCCCAGGTCATGACCCCCCCCCCCCAACATTTTGTAGTGATGACATACCCACAGGGTTCCCACTCCCCAAAGGCAGAAAAGAAGAACCATGATAAAACAGTGATGATGTACCCATGGTGGTCTACCCCTGTGGGCGGAAGAAACAAACCACAGCTACACAGAAGAGCCTGCCCAACAGGCCAGAGGAAGTAAACGGAAGCAGGCAGTGAAAAAGAAGGGAAGAGGAAGGAGGGGGAGTTAGAGTAAAAACTTATCATTCCCTTGCATCTTTTCCCCTTCCCTTCCCATCTAAGAACATGCCATAGTGGGTCAATCCTCCATCAAGCCCAGCATCCTGTTTCCAACAGTGGCCAATCCAGGCCAAAAGAACCTGGCAAGTACCCAAAAACCAAGTCTATTCCATGTTACCGTTGCTAGTAATATCAGTAGCTATTTTCTAAGTCAACTTAATTAATAGCAGGTAATGACTTCTCCTCCAAGAACTTATCCAATCCTTTTATAAACACAGCTATACTAACTGCACTAACCGCATCCTCTGGCAACAAATTCCAGAGTTTAATTGTGCGTTGAGTGAAAAGGAACTTTCTCCGATAAGTTTTAATTGTGCCACAAGCTAACTTCATGGAGTGCCCCCTAGTCTTTCTATTATATGAAAGAGTAAATAATTGATTCACATCTACCCATTCTAGACCTCTCATGATTTTAAACACCTCTATCATATTCCCCCTCAGCGATCTCTTCTCCAAGCTGAAAAGTCCTAACCTCTTTAGTCTTTCCTCATAGGGGAGCTGTTCTATTCCCCTTATCATTTTGGTTGCCCTTCTCTGTACCTTCTCCATCGTAATAATATCTTTGTTGAGATGCGGCAACCAGAATTGTACACAGTATTCAAGGTGCAGTTTCACCATGGAGCGATACAGAGGCATTATGACATTTTCCGTTTTATTCACTATTCCCTTTTTAATAATTTCCAACATTCTGTTTGCTTTTTTGATTGCTACAGCACACTGAACCGATGATTTCAATGTGTTATCCACTATGATGCCTAGATCTCTTTCTTGGGTTGTAGCACCTAATATGGAACCTAACATTGTGTAACTATAGCATGGGTTATTTTTTCCTAAATGCATCACCTTGCACTTATCCACATTAAATTTCATCTGCCATTTTGATGCCCAATTTTCCAGTCTCACAAGGTCTTCCTGCAATTTATCACAATCTGCTTGTGATTTAACTACTCTGAACAATTTTGTATCATCTGCAATTTGATTATCTCACTCGTCGTATTTCTTTCCAGATCATTTATAAATATATTGAAAAGTAAGGGTCCCAATACAGATCCCTGAGGCACTCCACTGCCCACTCCCTTCCACTGAGAAAATTGTCCATATAATCCTACTCTCTGTTTCCTGTCTTTTAGCCAGTTTGCAATCTACGAAAGGACATCGCTACCTATCCCATGACTTTTTACTTTTCCTAGAAGCCTCTCATGAGGAACTTTGTCAAACGCCTTCTGAAAATCCAAGTACTGTATACTACATATACCAGTTCACCTTTATCCACATGTTTATTAACTCCTTCAAAAAAATGAAGCAGATTTGTGAGCAAGACTTGCCTTGGGTAAAGCCATGCTGACTTTGTTCCATTAAACCATGTCTTTCTATATGTTCTGTGATTTTGATGTTTAGAACACTTTCCACTATTTTTCCTGGCACTGACATCAGGCTAACTGGTCTGTAGTTTCCCGGATCGCCCCTGCAGCCCTTTTTAAATATTGGGGTTACATTAGCTATCCTTTACTAGTTAGAATTTTTTAGCTCAGGTGAGTTTTTACTTACAGGCACTTGGACTACTTTTCTTATTATTGGAACCTCACTGTCGGGATGCCCTAATTCTAATGCATCATTAGTATTCTTTGAAGGTACCTCTCTTCGAACCATGCGCTGCTGAGCAACTGTCGGCTTTCCCCTTTGCTCTAGTTTAAAAGCTGCTCTATCTCCTTTTAAAGGTTAGCACCAGCAGTCTAGTTCCACCCTGGTTAATGTGGAGCCCATCCCTTTGGAAGAGACTCCCCCTTCCCCAAAAGGTTCCCCAGTTCCTATCAAAACTGAATCCCACTCCCTTGCACCGTCTCATTCACGCATTGAGTCTCCGGAGCTCTGCCTGCCTCTGGTGACCTGCGTGTGGAACAGGAAGCATTTCAGAGAATGCTACCCTGGAGGTTCTGGATTTAAGCTTTCTACCTAAGAGCCTAAATTTGGCTTCCAGAACCTCCTCCCATATTTTCCTATGTCGTTGGTGCCCACATGTACCACGACAGCCGGCTCACCCCCAGCACTGTCTAAAATCCTATCTAGGTGATGCTTGAGGTCCATCACCTTCGCACCACCTAGGCATGTTACCAGGCGATCCTCACGCCCACCAGCCACCCAGCTGTCTACATTCCTAATATTCAAATCACCAACTATGACGGCCGACCTAACCCTTCCCTCCTGTGCAGTAGGCCTTGGGGAGATATCCTCGGTGCGAAAGGACAATGCATCACCTGGAGAGCAGGTTCTTGCTACAGGATCCTTTCCTGCTGCACCAGGTTAATGCTTTCCAATCATGAGACCTTCTTCCTCCACGTCAGCACCAGGGTTGCCAGTCTGAAGTTTGGACTTGGCTTCTATTCCCTGAAGGTCTCATCTATATACCTCTCTGTCTGCCTCAGCTCCTCCAGGTCTGCCACTCTAGCCTCCAGAGATCGGACTCGTTCTCTGAGAGACAGGAGCTCTTTGCATCGCATGCACATGTACAATTTCTCATCAGCGGGTAAAAATCATACATGTGACACTCGATGCAAAAGACTGGGAAGCCCCCCTCTTGCTGCTGGACTGCTGCCTTCATCTCAAATTTGTTCAGTTCCTACTTAAGTTTTAGGTTGCTATGGGAGTAGGAATCTGTCAAATTAATGTACTTTAAATGTATTAGTGAATTCACTATGGGGCAGATTTTCAAAGGCTACGCACGTAACCCAAGAAAATCTACCCCTGCGTGTGCCGAGCCTATTTTGCATAGGCTCGGCGGTGCGGGCAAGCCCCAGGAAGCGCATATGTCCCAGGGCTCGCAAAAAGGGGCGGTTCGGGGGCATGGCTGGGGGCATGGCAGTGGTCTAGGGGCGGTCCGGGGGCATGGCAGAGGTCCAGGAGCGGTCCGGGGGTGGGATCGAGTGCTCCAGCACAGCAGCCTGTGCCGGGGCATGGCGCGTCGGCAGCTGTCCGGCACACGCAAGTTACTCCTGCCTCAGGCAGGCATAACTTTTGGAGCAAAGATAGGGGGGGATTTAGTTAGGGATGGGGGGTGGGTTAGAAAGGGGAAGGGAGGGGAAGGTGGGGGGGCCGGAAAAAAGTTCCCTCCAAGGCCGTTCTGATTTCGGCGCGGCCTTGGAGGGAATGGGGAAAGCCATTGGGGCTCCCCTCGGGCTTGGCGCGTGCAAGGTGCACATGTGTGTACTCCATTGAACGTGCCGAGCCCGGATTTTATAACATGCACGCAGCAATGCGCGCATGTTATAAAATCGGGTGTAGATTTGTTCGCGCCGGGTTGCGCGAACAAATCTACGCCCGCGCGTAAATTTTAAGATCTGGCCCAATATGTCTAGTAGTGGCTTACAGAGGAATGATCAACCTCTCAATAAGGTTTTTTTGGTAAGTGGCACCTGCGTATAAATTAAAGGATGAGCTAAGGCTGTCAGTTAGTCAGCCAGAGTGACTCACTGCTCTCTTGATTAACAAATGTTGGTACCTAATCAAACCAAATCAAACTACCTCAACACCTTTCCAAGGTGAGTAACTGAACTGAAATTTTCAACCTTTAACTTAGGTATACACTGCTCCCAGCTTATTTCTAGCTTTTGTCTACTTTTTTCTTTTTTTGTTTTTAATATACAAACACACTAACTACTGCTTACTAGCTGCCTTACTGACTGACTATTTAAAAATACAGTCTAACTTCTGTTTATTCGCTGCCTTGCTGACTAAAAGCACAAACACACCAAATAATATTCCAAAATATTTAACTTTGCCGCAATACTTTTAAAAAAGACAATGTCCCAAGCAAAAACTTACTGATTCCTTTCAGCCACCAGCAAGGTGATCCTCTCCTCACAGCACTCTTTGCTTTCCTTCACTCCCCTTACTTCTTATTGAGAAGGGAGGGGAGGAAAGGGGAAGTGAGCTGACAAAGGGAAGGGACGGAGTTGTGAGTGAGTGAAAGGGAAGGAAAGGGGTGAATGAGAGCAGTTCAAATGAGTGGATCAATGAGTGAGTGGAAAGGGGATGGGTGAGTAAGAAGGAAGGTTCAGGAGTAGTGTTGGCCCATGTGGCCAGATGAAAGGAGTAGCATCATCCCATGCCCTGAGAGGAAAGAGGGTAGCACGTCTGCTGCATGGGCTGAAAGTGGAGGCAGCGAAACCTGTGCATTCCGCAGAGTATACATGTGTATGTATGTATGAGAGAATGAACGTATGTGTTAGTACATGTATATTTATTTATTTATTTTATTTATTTAAAGTTTCTTCTATACCTATGTCCGTTCACACATCGCATCGGTTCACAATGAACAATAACTTTTAGGAAGAGCCCTTACATAAAACAGTAGATATACAGGTAACTATAGGGAGGAGCCCTTACATACATCATATGGAGAACAAAAATCAGGGGAGAGCGAGAGGGCTTGTGAGCCCCCCCGCCCCCACCTCCCCCCAACTAATCTATGGTAATCTCAGGCTAACTGGAAATTAAGCATTTGCAGGTCTGGAAAGCAGGGAATTTGTTTTATTCTTATTAGTTTAAATTATTGCATGCTATTTGTGCCTGCTCTTTTGAAAAATCTCACTGATTTTTATGAACTTTTTAAAGTTTTATATGAGTTTATTTATTGAATGTTCAGTTTGTCAGCTGCTTTGAAATATTTTTCTTAGCATGTTTTTCTTATGATTGTTTCATATTTCTTAATTTTGTTTTTTTGCAATTATATCTTTATTATATTTTCATTTAATACAAAAATTATGAAATAGAAGTTTGCAGAAAGAAACACAGTTATAGATACAATAATTATAATTCCACTCTGCAAATTAACAAACATAATAGGGGGAGGAAATCAAGAAAATAAAACTATTACAATGAAAATAAACATAGATGAGATATACCTGACATTTATTTAGTCTATTTAACCTCCTCTAATATGCTAAACTTCCAACCTTCTCTCACATTTTTATTCAAAATAAGTTTCCAAATGCAAAGAGTCTGTAAACATAAACGTATTTGATTGAAAAGTAATAAAACATCTATATGGAAATTTTAAAAAGAAAGATACTCCAAGGGCAATCACTTTACTTTTCAATATAAGGAAATGTCTCCTACGAGCTTGAGTAGGATGGGAGACATCAGGAAATACAGAAACCTTTTGCCCACAAAAAAAAATCAGTTTTTAAAGTATTTAAAGAAAACCAGATCTTTTTCCTGTTCAGCACAAAAATGAAACAATCATAGTAACCTTATTTAAATACCAATACTGTTACCATAATCCTTTTCCCTTCTTTTCCTTATGCTCCCTTTTTCTCCACCAACCTCTCCCTGATCCCTTCTTTTCCCACTATTAATGTATGCATCAATGTTTTAATAGTTTATTCTCTGTTTGATTTTTGTAAACCATTGTAATGGCTGCACCGAATGATGGTATATAAAACTGAACAAATAAATAAATAAATAAATAGATTTAAAATTATATATAAAGATTCTTCCAAAATGTTACATTTGGGCTTACTGAAAGGGAAAGCTGTCTATCTTGAAATCTAATCTGAGCTTTTCTGCTTACATAAATAAAATATTTTAGATATAGATGGTAAATTATCCTCTTCATATGCTAAATTCTCCTTCAAATATTTTTTAAAGATTTCATTAGCAGACAGTAATTTTGTATATAGGAAATTTAATAAAATGCAGATTTTTAACTCTAGATAAATTTTCCAGAACCTCAATTTCATTATGAATAGCTAAGTTATCTTTAATCCGAACTTACTCTGCATTTGATAGCAAGGAAATTTGTAAATTCAAAATAGCAGTATTTTTTTCCATTTCTTATAACTGCTTCCCTTGTGATTCAAGGGAAGTTCTAGACTCAAGGACAAAAGTATTATACTAGAAAGCTTTCAACATGGCGACCTAAGCAGAGTGCATGCAAGAGGCTCTTGAAAAAGAAAATTATTACTTACCTGCTAATTTTCGTTCCTGTAGTACCATGGATCAGTCCAGACCGTGGGTTATGTCCCCAATCCAGCAGATGGAGTCAGCCAAAGCTTTGAGGGGGCGTCACCATAAGTACTACCCCCTCTGCCGGAGTTCAGTATCTTCTGACTCCAGCAGATGCGAGTAGGGGAATCTGGGCTTGCTCCCGATTACCTGTAACCACTTTGTTCCCTTGATTGGGCTTTTTCTTCTCTGTCTTCTGTACTTAGTTGTTTTTGGATCAAGTTTCTTCATTTAAAAAAAAAACTTAATTGGTTTAATTGGAGAGGCGTGGCTTCCTTTCGGTGCTGTCTCTCTGTCTCGCTCTTTCTACCTACCAGCGCTAGTCTGTTGATGGTACACCGGGGGTAAGTTGTATTTTCTGCTGTATTTTCTTTTGCAGCTAATTTGAAACTTCTCTATTACCGCGTTAAACTATGCCTCATACAAAAAGGAAAGCCAGGGTACGGTGTGGGGAAAGCTCCTCTACACCGTTGGAAGTCACACAACCCCGGATCGGAAGCTTCTTTGCAGCGTTCCCCCCAATATCGCCAGGTGAGCAGGTTGCTCAAGGGCTGGCTCTTGAGCGTGAGCTGTCCCTTCTGACCGGGATATCTTTAACCCCTGGTTCACCAGTAAAACCAGAGCCGCCAGCCCGAGGAAGAGAGTACTGGCAATAGGAGACCACAGGCCCACCAGCGGGATTCCGAGGAGAGGCAGGAGCGGTCGGACAGAGAGAGACATCATATGGACTTACTATCTCGGAGCAACCAGTGAAGGTAAAGCCCTGTGAGGGAGTTGGAGGAGCAGGGCTGGACTGGGCTGGAGAGCTGGAGTCCCCGGGCATTGGCAATGGCGTTGGCCTAGCAGCGGGCGGAGGAAGAGGAGAAGGGAACCGAGAATCTCCAAGGCAAGAAAAATTACAACAGCTTGTTGAAATAACTCTATCTACAATATGGATAGCCCTGCAATCAATTGAGAAAGCTATAACGGGACTTACAAAAGAAGTGCTTGATGTGAAAAAGCAAGTATATTTAAACACAAATGAAATAGTTTCATAGAATAAAAAATAGAAAAAATGGAAGTTCAGATGCTAGAAATGGAAAGAATACAAACAGCCATAATACAGAAAGATGGAGAATTGGATAAAAGATTGGAAAGGATGGAAAATAGCCTTAGATCGCACAATCTAAGGTTTATAAATTTTTCTGTTTTGAGAAATAAAACATCTTTGGATCTTTTTAAGTTGTACGTCTCTCAAATATTGAAAATTCCTGAAGAAATAAAACCAGTTGTTATCAAAGCATACTATTTATATCCAAAAGATCGAAATCAGGAAAATCCTCAAGATCAAGATCAAATGCCACCTGCCTAAACAACTTTGTTAGACTCTCCTCAAGAGTTGGTAGTTCCTCAGCGGAGACCACTACTAATTTCTTTTGCTTTCCTAATGAACAAAAATAATATCGTTAAACAGTACTTTAGAAATAATCAAGCTCTCTTTTTCGGCCAAAAAATATGGTGCTATCCTGACCTGGTAAAGCAAATGCAAATAAGAAGAAAATTATTTCTAAATTTGAAGGCCGTAGCGCTCCAAAAGGTACATCATTCAAATTACAATTTCCATGTAAATGCTGTTTGTTATATCAAGGGCAAATATATGGTTTTTTTTAACGTCAACAGCTAAGGTCATTCTTGGATACCCACTCCACACCTAGTTAAATCCTGTTGTTTGGTGGGTCTGCTTAGGTTATCCATTATGTTTGAACTAGTCCTTATTATGAATGCGCTCCGTATTTCTTAGCTCTCCTGTATTTCTTCTATTTTTATTTAAGTGCAAAGTGTCTATTTCTTGTAACTAAATAGAAAAAATGATGTACATTTCTGTTTTGTACTTAAGAGATTTCAACAAGTAATATTGTTAAAATGCATAAATAAAAAAATTAAAAAATAAAAAACAAAAGTATTAAACTGAGAGATGGATTGAGTCACATTGTTATCAAGTTTAGTAATGACTTTCCATAAGTCTGATAATGTTACATTGGATGGCACCAGGAGATCTTCACCGTTATCCAATGTTATATGACCCTATTCAGGATCAGATAAGATGGATATGGGCAATGTAGAGGTTAATATACGGTTTGACTGTTTTGGTGGCCAGTACTCCCTAAATTCCCCACCACATTCTCAGCATCTCATGGAGAAACCAGCCTTTCCTCAAAGGATGAAAAGGCTGCAGGTTGGGGAGGAGGTCAACTAGGGCCAGGACTCAGAGGCTCCCATAGGGGAGCCCCCACTGCAGTCACTAAGAGGCAACTCACTGTTAAGCCCATTGGTTGCAGATGGTTGCGACCACTGTTGCTCACCTCTTGTTTGACTACACTGACTTCTGGGTCGACTTGCGGCCTCCGCAAGCTGTCGCTGGCCTACATGCCCTGATTCCCGGCCCCCCCGGATAGCATGGATGCTGCCGACCGCCATCTTGCCCTTGGAGTCCCTTAGGCGAGCACACACACTACCTGGCCAGTCTTATGCACGTCATGGGGGATGTCCCCTCGGATGACATTATCCTTCAATGACTCTTAAGCCAGCTGGCCTGCCTACCTACGACTAGACAACGAGTTCCCTCATTGCTGAATCTGCTTTGCTCGCTACAGACTCTTGTTCCAGCTTCTGCTTCCGTGACATGAGACATTCCGGGTACCCACTCCTCGGGGGCCCTTCCTGTCTCTGGCTATCCGCTCCTCGGAGGGCCTTCCGCCTAGGACGTCTGCCTGCTCTGTTCCCCGGGGACTTCTCGTGAACTTCCACCATCGCTGCTGAGGAATCCTCATCAGTGTACCCCGCTCTGCGGACCACTGCCCTACCATCGCTACTGAGGAACCCTCATTGGTGTACTCTACTCTGCGGACCATTGCCGAACCATTGCTACTGAGGAACCCTCATCGGTGTACCCCGCTCTGTGGACCATTGCCTTGTCATCACTATAGAGGACTCCTCCATGGGTATATTCCTCTTCACAGACCCTGGGGCTCCCCAGTGTTGGTATTTGAGGTAGTGTGGGGTGGATCCTTGGGCTGATGGCAGATGACCACGTCGCCGGGGAAGATCCCGAGAGGGACCACCGGTCAGGCTTAGAGTATGGAGACAGACACACACTAGTTCTTTATTACACAGTATATTGAACCACCAGAGGTGGCAGTAGTGAGCTGGAAGTGCCCGGCTGGGCTGCAGTCCCTCAGATACTGGAACAGCGATCCTGGATAACTGAGCTGTAGAGAAACTGAATATAGTGAGTAGGCAGGGTATGCAGAGTTCAGGAACAGAACCTTGATGGTAACACTCACACAATAGTCTCTTAGCAGTAGCCCAGGAGCTGGAATGAAGTAGGCCCTCAAGGAGCGAGTACCTGGTTCCAGGGAACGCTCTGAGAGAGAGATGGTAACTCACTGGTGTTGTAAGCAGCGATGACTTCCTAGTGGAAGAAGTATTCAGTAGCAAGACAGGGAACGAGGGTCCTCAAGGAGCGAGTACCGGTTCAAGACTACGATCTGAAAAGCAAAGAGAAAGCGAGGCCCCCGAGGAGTGGGTACCCCTGGTGAGTCCGAGGAGGCAGAGTAGCTTAGGTAGAGAAGCCTGAGGGAAGCTTAACCTGAATGAACCATTACCCTTGCTAACTCGATCCGTTAACAATTCCAGAGACCTTATATATCCGGTGAGGATGACGTCACCTCAGGGGGACGCCCCTGAGGTTCGTGCCTCTGCTGGTATTTCAGTCGGGGCCACACCGCGCGCGCGCCCTTAGGCTCTGAGGAAACATGGCAGTGGGCAGCGTCTAGCCGGATCGGGGATGCCGGAGGAGAATGGCAAGAGGACGCCGCGGCAGCCATACCTCCAACAGGCAAAGAGGGAGTCGCCAAAGCGGTGAGGTGGGCGTAGTAGAGACGTTGGGCAGTGATGGTCGCAACACCCAACGCCTGTGTGTCTTTCTTCCACACTCCCCGCTCTGCGGGCAGTGTCACTCTAATAAAGATTCAAGGACTCTCAAGCTAGAACTAATGTCAGCTCCCTGTGCTGACGTTCCATGACTCCACCACCTGGGGTCACTCTCTCTAGCTTATTCTGCCTCTCATCTCTGCTCTCTCTCTCCAGCGCCTGTTGCTCTACACACCTCACAGCTGAGACCTCGCCTCTCAATGGTGAGGCTCACGGGTCTCCTCCCTGTAGGCAGTACCATCTCTCACCTCGGCCCAGGGCCCACATACCCACAAATCCTAGCACTCATCCATCCATTGTAGATGATTATTCATAGGGCCATGAATAACAGCTGGAACTGGAGATGAAGTATAGAGCTTAGATTTCCTCTTTCTCCCCATCAAGGCAAAGCCACGCACCAACGGCTGCACATTATGGGCCTGAAGATTTTATAAAGAGTCATGCCCTTCCTGATGATGTCAGCATTTCTGGGTGGGGAGGGATGTTGCCGCAGTTCTCGCTCAAAGCTGGTAAGTGAACGAAAGATTTGCTCGATGGGTCTCACAGGTATTCTCACCAATAAAAAAAACTCCCCACCTTATTGCAGTAGGCCTAGAAATTTTATAAGAGTCAGGCCATTCCTGATGATGTCAACATTCCCGGGTGGGGAGGGGCATCGCCATGGTTCTCACTCACAGCTGGTAGGTGGTCGAAAGATGTGCCAGATGGTTCTCACAGGTATTCTCACCAAGAAGAAACTTTCCCATTGTTCGATGTTTTATGAGGCATTGTGATGTTTCTATTTTTTTCATTGTTCAATTGCATAGAGTCTTGCATATTGTGGTTTCCATTTCAGTTTTTGTTTGATGTTTTTATTTATACTTTATGATTTTTTTATTCTATATTTGATTAAGGTCTGTCTGTGTTCATGTGTGACCAAAGTGAGGTATTCTACTAGCATTAGTTTCTGTGTTGGAATCTATAGCAGCTTAGCTGTTCTGTTTTACTAACAGAAGTTGTATTGGTGGTTTAGGTCCTTGTGTAATATCTACAGTGCAGCCTTTTCATAGGTAGGGTTATTGCTGTTGGCGGTCCTGAAAGCTGATGCTGCTATGGTATGGCAGATTTACTCACATGTACTGAGTGTTTTGGGGGTTTTTTTTCAGGATTTTGTAGTATTTCAGAATATGCCTGGTAATTGAGGGGGTTTGTGTTACTTTTGTTTAGATGATGCCAGAATTTGAAAATTTTTTTTATACGGTGCGCTGTTCAGGGGAAAATCCTGCTCTGCCCCCATTTTTGGAAGAATGTGTGTATATTGGTGGTGGTCTTCTGTGAATACATAACATATATTTACAAAACTAGAAGAACAGGACATTAGTTTAGTTTGTCTTGCACATACAGTATATGGCACAGTCCTCCAGTTTGAGTCTCAGCCCCCATGAGTTAGTACAGGAGTAAGCAGTATAATGAAGATGTTTGCTACTGAACTACTACCTTGAGCCTCATGTTTGCAGAACAAAGTGTAGCTCTTACAACCTACTAGCAGTCACCTGTTTCCAAAGAAGGAAAAAAGCTGCCTACGCAACTGACTGTGTTGCTAAAGATTTTGTTTTCACTAGCTTGAATCACCTTAGATCCAGCACTTGCAAGGTTAACAAAATTAGAAAGGGGCTGTGCTGTTTAGCCTGCCTAGTACTTATATAGCCAGCAGAAGAGGAAGCACAATAGCTGAAGGGATCCACACCAAGAAAGGAAAAAAAGGTGCAATTTTTCTCTCTTTGAGTGTTAGAGGGTGGTGACCAGCAGCAGTTGGAGAGAGACTCCTAGCTTGGTTGTAGTCAGGAGACAGGAAAGCAGAGGCTGAATCTGGGTGAGAGCTTGGCAACAGATGAGACCCATCAATTGCAAGAATGGAAGACTGTGTACCTCTACAATAAAATCATCAGGGTCTTCCCAGCCCCAGAGCCCAAGGACTATTGGCTACAGAGAGACTGAGTTAAGTAATCCACAATTTAAAAGGGAGGATAAGTCCCTCCTAATATATTACTGATGTGGGTGTCCTTTGCACACTGAGTCTAAACTCTCCCTGTATGGCCAGCAAGCTAGAACACTTCTTACTGTGGCAGGCTGTCCTTTGCCCAGTCCCCGTGACCAGCTTTCAGCTGAGGGAAGGTTGAGCTGTACCTGTCTTTCAGCACTGGACAAAAGAGCCAAGATTGGGGTTTTGGTTTACCTCTCCAGGGAGTTAAACATAGTCAAATTGTAGCATCTAGCCTTGGAGCTTTTACTACCTTTCTCCATTATTATGAGCATACAAAAAAACAATATTGCCCAAAATCCCAAGACTTGGGATTTTGGGCAATATTGTTTTTTTGTTTCCTGAATACTCCAATGCAAAGTATCTCTGGTTTGGCTGTTGTTTTTTCCTTTTTGCATTTTGTAGCTGTAGTGCCCATTGGTTCATTTTCACTGGTTTCCCCACAATGCTTATTAGAATCTACCAGTTTATTACTCCTTTTCAATATTATAGCGTCTTTTGTATTCTTATATGCCAATTCTTTTGTATATATTTCTATTCTTCTTATTCATATTGATTTTACTCTATTTCAAGTTGCCAGTATAAGTTGTTAAGTGTTTATTCTTGGATGTGTTGATTGCATATGGTGTATTGTGAAACAAACTAGGTATGGTATTGGGGTTAGGGATGCAGTCTTAACTCTCTTCAAGATGAGCAAACCCACAAAGATGTATCATAGTATTTCTTCTATGCTTAACTTCCCTGGAAGTGGAGGAGGAGGAGATATCGTCCCATGATGAAGAGGAACCATGACATGAAAACTCCAATGCAGTAGGCACAAAAAACACTGCACCTAGGAGGCGGAAGGTAATGGTTGTTGGTTACTTACTTCTGAGAGGCATGGAGTTATCCATCTGCCAACCAGACATGTTATCCCAGGAAGTGTGCTGTCTGCTGGGTTCCAAAATTGGAGAAATTGCTGAAAATCCTCAAGACTACTGACCACTATCCAATGCTGCTCATCTAAGTTGGCATGAATGATACTGCTAGATACCACACAGATCGTATAAAAAGTGACTTCATGGCTCTACGAGAGAGCATAAAGCAGATAAGTGCACAGAAGTGCATTTTCCTTAATCCTCCCAGTTGAGGATAAAGGCCCAGGCAGGGAAGTTTGCATTATGGAGATGAATGAATGGCTATGTAAATGGTGTCAACATAAGTGTTTTGGCTTCCTGGCTCATGGGATGATGTTTAAAGAATTCCTGAGCAAAGATGGGATCCACTTGTCAAAGACGTGACCCAGCATATTTCAACATAGAATGGCAAACCTACTGAGAAGGGCTTTAAACTAGAATTATCTGTGATGGGTGAACAAAACCCTAAGGTAAGAAACATTTAATACTTGTATAAAAGTCGGAAATATCAGAAAAAGTTGCTTATCTGTAACAGGTGTTATCCCAGGACAGCAGGATGTGGTCCTCACATATGGGTGATGTCACTGGACAGAGCCCTATCACGGAAAACTTTCTGTCAAAGTTTCTAGAAACTTTTGACTGGCACACTGAGCTCACTGAGCATGCCCAGCATGCCATTATTCCTCGAGCCACAGGGGTCTCCCTTCAGTCTCGTTTGTAGCAATAAGTGTGAGTGAAAAATAAAACAATAAAACGTTTCGGACCCAACTCCGTGGGGTGGCGGGTGGGTTTCGTGAGGCCTACATCCTGCTGTCCTGGGATAACACCTGTTACAGGTAAGCAACTCTGCTTTATCCCAGAACAAGCAGGATGATAGTCCTCACATATAGGTGATTAGCAAGCTACAGGCTGAGTCATCCTTGAATTGGACCAACAGCGTACAACTTGTGCAACAGGCAAACAACTGGTGTACTGTTGGGGAAAAATGAGGCAGCCTGAAATCACAGCAGGTTGGATGTGGAAGGAGTTGGGATTATTGGAAATAAGTTCTTTAAGACAGATTGTCCAAAGGCTGAATCTTGTCGTCATTCCTTGTCCAGGCAGTAATGAGCTGCAAATGTGTGAAGAGAGCTCCATGTTGCAGCTTTGCAGATGTCAGCAATCGGTACTGAACGATAGTGTGCTACAGAGGTTGACATTGCCCTTACTGAGTGCGCCTTTACTCGTCCCTGGAGAGGAAGGCCTGCGTTCTCATAGCAGAACTCTATACAATCTGCTAGCCAGTTGGAGAGAGTTTGTTTCTCCACTGCCAGTCCTGGTTTATTTTTATCAAAAGAAACAAAGAGCTGGATGGATTTCTATGGACTGCAGTGTAGTCTAGGTAATATGCTAGTGTACGTTTACAGTCCAAGGTGTGCAAAACCCTCTCACCTTGGTGAGAGTGAGGTCTTGGAAACAATGTGGGCAAGACTATAGACTGATTCAAGTGGAAGTCAGTAACCACCTTGGGAAGGAATTTAGAGTGAATACAGAGGACCACTTGGTCATGTAGGAACTTTGCATAGGGTGAGTATGTGACAAGTGCTTGTAACTCACTAACCCTTTGAGCAGATGTAATCCCTTGCTAACTCAGTTTGATAATGCAAATAGAGACCTTTAAATATAGGAAGCGGATGACGTCATCTCAGGGGGACGCCCTGAGGTTCGCGCCCTTGCTGGTACTTCAATCAGAGCGTGCGTGTGCCCTAGGTCTTCAGGAAACATGGCGGAACTGCAGTGTTGAGCCGGTCCGGGGACACCGGAGGGAGATGGCATCAAGACGCCGCGGCAGCCAACCGTCCATCACACCCGGAGGGAGTCGCCACAGAGGTAAAGAGGGCGGAGTGAGGGTGTCGAGCAGCGATAGTCGAAATACAGAACTCAGCATCTGAACCCATGGCAGGCCCGATGGTCATTGTTTTTCAGCTGCTTTGATTTTACCTTACGATATCGTCCTGCGGCAAAGAATACCTGTGCTGATACTCTATCTAGACTGTATGAACCCGAGGACACGCAAGACCCTCCTAGCTACATTTTGGACCTAACCAAGTTTCTAATTGCTGCCACGGATACGGTGCCACCAGGGAAGACAGTGGTTCCCCTACGCTTGCGGACCAAGGTGCTCTCTTGGGCACATGACTCCCTCACTGCAGAGCACCCCGGTAGAGCACAGACTCTGGCACTACTGTCCCACCATTACTGGTGGCCACGCATGTCGCAGGATGTTCGAGCCTACGTCAACTCCTGTCCAACTTGTGCCCAGCAGAAGCCCTTAAACGGCCGCCCGTGGGGGCTCCTTCAACCCTTACCACCACCACGAGAACCATGGACTTATATCTCCACCGACTTTGTGGTGGATTTGTCCATGTTGTCCGGGAGCCAAGTGATATGGGTTGTCGTCGATCGGTTTTCTAAGATGGCCCATTTCATCCCGTTGCCCAAGCTGCCATCAGCCCTTGAACTGGTACGTCTGTTTACCCTACATGTGTTCCGACTGCATGGTCTTCCGCTACATATCACCTTGGATCAGGGTCCTCAATTTTCGGCTAAATACTGGGGGGGCATTATGTAAAAAGGTTCGGAGTACAGCTGGATTTTGCCACAGCCTTCCATCCCCAAGGAATGGACAAGCGGAACGGGTCAACCTTTTGTGAACTGTCACCAGAACATTGGGCCTCCCTTCTAGCATGGGCCGAGTTCTCCTACAATTCTCACGCACATTCCGCCACAGGGAACTCTCCCTTCCAAATTGTGTATGGCAAGCTCCCAAAACCTCCTCTTCCACTGCAGCTCATGGTGACCTTCCCAGCGGCCCAGTTCTCTGCGGAACAGTTGTATAACCTCTGGAAGTCGACCAATTCCAACTTGCAGTAAACTCCGAAAAAATCACGGCGGATAAACATCGTCGTCCTGCTCCATCGTTCAAAACAGGAGACAGGGTCTGGCTGAGCACTCGCCACATCACGCTATGGGTTCCATCTATGAGACTTGCTCCCAGGAATATCAGTCCCTTCTCCATCAATGAATGCTTGGGACCTGCAAGCCCAAGGTTTCCTGCAAACCTCTGGATACATAATTCCTTCCATGTATCTCTATTGAAGCCTTAATCCTCTCTCGCTTTCATACTGCATCACCAACAAAACAGCCTGATGTAGAGTCCGACGATGATCCTATCTACCAGGTTCACGAGATTCTTGATGTCCGTCGGCACCATAGATGCTGGGAATACCTAATTGCATGGGAAGGCTTCGGGGCCAAAGAGAATTCATGGGAATCCTCCAACATTCTAGATAAGTCCTTACTGCAGCATTTTCACCAAGTACACCCTGATAAGCCAGGCCCTTCTCAGAGGGGGCATAAGAGAGGGAGTTCTGTTGCGGCCCAAGCTTTTCCTACATGTGCCGCCTCTGCCCGCAACTGCCGCGGGCCTGGCCGGCGTGCTCCGCGGCAGGCCTTCCATGGCCTGCCGCATGGCCGCTGGCACCATCCTCTCCGCAGCAGGGCTCCCCCAGGGCGCGCGTGCGCAGGAGGCCCCGCCCCTTAAAGGCACAAGCGTGGGAGAACAGCAACCCGGCCCTGGTAGTGACATCAGCTGGCAGGGGTATTTAAACCCCAGTTAGACATCTGAACAGTGCCTTTGCAACAGTTCTCCTGTTGCTCCTGGCTGTGCTGCTCCAATGTTTCGTTGTAGTTGGTGCCTTTTTCTCCTGTGTCCTTGCTTCCAGTGCTTCTCTTCAATTCCTGTCTTCGTTTCTTGACTGGATCCCTTGGCTTGACTTAGGCTCATCGCTTCCTCTGTACTTGGCTGCTGTCCGTTCCGACTTGGGGCCGATATCTTTGCTTAGTCTCTCCGCTTCCTGCTTTGGTTCTTCTACCTAGATTTCAAGCCTCTCCTGTGAAGGTTCGTTCCATTCCGCCGGGTGAACGCTTTGAGTAACCGCTCTTCGGGGGCTCTTCTGCATTCATAGATCACCCACTCCTCGGGGAGGTTATCCGGTTGGATCATCAGAACCAGCTCTGTGAATCCTCTTCATCGCTTACACCACCTCCCGGAGATGAGTTCCCACCGAGAGGCCTCCTTGGTGGACGTCATCATCTCTCGCTCCGGCTCAAGGGTCCACTCCCTCAACACTTTCTCTCTCTCTCTCTCTTTTCTAAACCATTCAGACACTTAACTAAAGGCTTCAATTGACTAGCAATATTCCCATTCAGAAAGCGTATTGTATCAAGAGTTATTTGAACAGATCTCACCAACTTGGTAAACTGTAGTTCAGTCATGCTGGTTACATTTCCATTTATGTATTTATTTATTTATTTATTATTTAAGGTTTTTTTATACTGGCATTCATGAAGCGTTCACATCATGTTGGTTTACATAAAAAACAGGGGTGCAATGAATACAACAAAGAACATAGATAAACGTGAAGAAGAGATGCAGTTACAATTAACAAGGACTATTGAACTGGGGTGGAGGAAATAAAGAGAGATAGAAGAAGTTAATTATATACAAGTATACAATATATACAGAATACAATATATACAGCTACTGTGTAGGATATTTTGCTGGTGAGGCGTATTAGTTGGAGTTCGGGAATGCTTGCCTAAACAGCCATGTCTTGAGTCTTTTCCTAAAGGTTAGGAGGCATGGCTCATTTCTGAGGTCTGGGGGGATGGAGTTCCATAAAGGTGGGCCTGCTGTGGAGACGACTCGGTCTCTTAAGGTGCTGTGATTAGTGGTTTTGGTAGGGGGAACTAGGAGGGATCCTCTGCTTCTCTGGTCAGTCTTGTGGATTTGTGTAAGCGGAGGGGAATTTGTAGGTCGATTGTGGTATGTTGGTGAATAATTTTGTATATCAAGGTGATGGATTTGTAGATGACTCTGAAATGAATTGGTAACCAGTGAAGGTCTTTTAGGACTGGGGAGATATGGTCTCTTTTCTGGTGTTTGTTAGTAGACGGGCTGCTGCGTTTTGAACCATTTGGAGCGGTTTGGTGTATGAGGAAGGGAGACCAAGTAAAGTAGAGTTGCAGTAGTCTAACTTAGAGAAAATGAGAGCTTGGAGGATGGTTCTGAAGTCTTTGGCATGGAAGAGGGGTCTTATCTTTTTTAAAACTTGCAGTTTGTAGAAGCAGTCTTTGGTAGTTCTATTGATGGAGGCTTTGAAGTTCAGCTTATTGTCGATTAGCACACCTAGATCTCTCACTTGAGTGGTTTGTGGGTTGGTTGGATGATAGGCGGTGAGATTGCTGTTTTCAGGAGTTATGAGTAATATTCGGTTTTGGAGGAGTTTAGTACTAGATTTAGGCTGTTGAGGAGGCGTTTGATTTGTAGGTGACAGGACTCCCAGTAGTTGAGGGTTTTTGAGTATGAATCTTTGATGGGGATCAGGATCTGGATATCGTCTGCATAGAGAAAGTGTTTTAAGTTGAGGTTGGTGAGGAGTTGGCAAAGTGGTAGGAGGTAAATATTAAAGAGTGTAGGGGATAAAGAGGAGCCTTGCGGGACTCCAATGGATGAGTCGTGGTGTGATGATTCTTTGTTCTGGATTTTGACCTTATAACTTCTGTTGGTGAGAAACGATTTGAACCAGGAGAGAGCAGAGCCGCTTTTAATTAAATTTAAATTTAATTTAATTTGCTGGACTTCAGGCAGGGAGAACTCTTCACCAGTTCCCACACTAGTCAAGGGCCCTCTTGTGGGACTTTCTCCCCCTGCTCGGGGCTCAGCTGTGATGCTTACTTCCAGCGACGCTGATTCCCAGGGTAAGCATTTGGTTCTAGCCTTGGCTGGATTGGCTGGGGCACTCCGCTCTTCCAGGGACAGAGATGCCTGTAGCTCTGGGGGAACACCGAGAATAACTTCTTCCCGCGTGTTCCCCCGTGAGCTGACTCTCTAGGCCTTGCCGCATGAGAAAATCCATTGGGCCCGTCACCGTAAGTGGTTGCAATTCTTGTTCTTTAGCCTTCCGTTTTCTGCCAGAATGCGGCATAATAACACAGTCACAGTCACTCAACAGTGCATGGTTCGGAAAGAGGTATCTTCAAAGGATACTAATGATGCATTAGAATTAGGGCATCACGAAGTGAGGTTCCAATAATAAGAAAAGTAGTCCAAGTGCCTGTAAACACTCACCTGAGCTAAAAAATTCTAACTTATCCCTATCAATTAAAAAGCAGAATGAAAATACAAAACAAAAAACAAACTTTGAAATGTTTGTATGCTAATGCCAGAAGTCTAAGAAGATGGGAGAATTAGAATGTATAGCAGTGAATGATGACATAGACTTAATTGGCATCTCAGAGACATGGTGGAAGGAAGACAACCAATGGGACAGTGCTATACCGGGGTACAAATTATATCGTAATGACAGAGAGGAGCACCCGGGAGGAGGTGTGGCGCTTTAGGCCCGGGATGGCATAGAGTCCAACAGGATAAACATCCTGCATGAGACTAAATGCACAATTGAATCTTTATGGGTAGAAATCCCTTCTGTATCGGGGAAGACTATAGTGATAGGAGTTTACTACCGTCCACCTGGTCAAGATGGTGAGACTGACAGTGAAATGCTAAGAGAAATTAGGGAAGCGAACCAAATTTGTAGTGCGGTAATAAAGGGAGACTTCAATTACCCCAATATTGACTGTAAATGTATCATCGAGACACGCTAGAGGGATAAAGTTCCTGGATGGAATAAATGATAGCTTTATGGAGCAATTGGTTCAGGAACCGATGAGAGAGGGAGCAATTTTAGATCTAATTCTAAGTGGAGAACAGGATTTGATGAGAGAGGTAACGATGGTGGGGCCACTTGGCAATAGTGATCATAATATGATCAAATTTGATTTAATGACTGGAAGGGGGACAGTAAGCAAATCCATGGGAAACTTTGATAAAATGAGAAAAATAGTTAGAAAAAATCTGAAAGGAGCAGCTACAAAAGTAAAAAGTGTGCAAGAGGCGTGGTCATTGTTAAAAAATAACATCCTAGAAGCACAATCCAGATGTATTCCACACATTAAGAAAGGTAGAAAGAAGGCAAAACGATTACCGGCATGGTTAAAAGGGGAGGTGACAACGAGGAGGAGAGACTCTTGAAAGAGTCAGGAGCTGTCCCGGCCCGAAATTGATTTTTTTTTACCTTGCCTTTGCTGTTCCGGAGGACGAAGGAGCCCCCGCCCAGGATCCAGACCGGCGCGCCGCTGATATCATCGGGGGAGGGACCAGTAAGGCCTTAACCGGAGCCCCCTGCCGCGCGCAGTCGAGGAGAAGGAGAGACTCTTGAAAGGGTCAGGAGCTATCCCGGCCCGAAATTGATTTTTTTTACCTTGCCTTTGCTGCTCCAGAGGATGAGGGAGCCCCCGCCCAGGATCCAGACCGGCGCCCCGCTGATGTCATCGGGGGAGGGACCGGTAAGGCCTTAACTGGAGCCCCCTGCGGCGCGCAGTTGACACCGGCATGCTGCGGCTTTCTGTGAATAAGATTGAAAAGTTGGGATTATTTTCCATTTTTTGGGACTATTATTTAATTTAAATTGTTTAGTAGTCTCAGTTTTCTTAAAAACATTTGTCTCTATTACTCCTTCTCCACTTGAAAGGCATTTGATAGGATTTATTAGGGAGTTTACAAAAAGTGATACATTTTAGTTTCATTTTTTCTCTATATATGCCACATACAAAATGGAAGGCCCGATTAAGGGAGGCTATGGCCTCGTTTCCCTTACCGGGCCAAATCCAACTTCAAATGTCATCATTTTTTGTATAGACAACAAATAAGGAACCGGAGGCATTGGCCGCTAGGGAAATGGCTATTGAGCAAATATCCGATCCCCTGGCCAAAGTCATCTCCCTTAGCCCCGGTGCATCCGACACTCCTACCCCTCCCACTGCTGTTAAAGAGGTATTAGGAGACTCCTTATTAGTAAGGGATTTCCAGACTTCAATGTTACATCTAACGGCATGGAAGGGATGGAGAACTTAACTACAGGGGGAAAGAGGAAATGTCCAAAGTAAATGTTATATTACCTGTTAAGACAACTGAAATAACTATGGATACACTTTGGGAAGCAATTAAATCATTAGAGAAGGCGATAATAAAATTGACTAATATTAACTCAGAATCCTCACAGAAAGTAATAGCAATAGAGAAAAATATTGATCATCATAAAAGCCGATTGGAAGTACATGAAGAGTGTTTAGTTAAAGTAGAGACAATGCAGAATAATTAAATTAAAATGGAATTATCTAATCTGGCAAAAATGGAAGATATGGAAAATGGTTTAAAGTATAATAATTTGAGGATATTAAATTTCCAGTATTTAAAAAAGATCTCTCCTAGGGATATGTTTAGAGAATATCTAGAGCAGGTATTAAAAATGCTTAGCCAGTCGATTCTGTCCTTATCTAAGATATATTATGCATTATTGAGAACCCAATTAGAGGAATCGCAACCAGAACAGTCTATGAATCTAACAGACCTTTAGGAAACAACTATTGACACAGATATACCAACAAGAGCAACCTTAGTTGTTTCATTTGTGTTTTCCTCAGAAAGAGATACATACTTCGTCTGTTCTTCGTAAGAGATTACAAAAGTTTCACGGTCATCAGATCTGGATCTATCCGGATCTTGCTAGGGTGACCCAGGTAAGAAAACAACAATTTCTTAAACTAAAATCGGATGCCCTTAATAGAGGGGCTAAAATCTTCTTACGATACCCTTGCAAATGCGAAATTTGGTATAAAGTACAGAAATATGTATTTCATGATATTAATGCTTTACAATTATTTTTGGACTCCCACCCCCAAAATGTAGCTATAGGTTGAGAGCCAGAGAAAGATTTGTTGTACCCCTAAGATTCTTTGTAGTAAGAATTAATATTTCTCAATACCTTGCTTTCGCTCATATATTAAAACACAAATGCCTTTTGTTTTCCTGTAGAAGTTGTACTGAAATATGGATTCTAGAGGGTTTCTAAATGGATGTAATAATTTGGAATTAAGTTTTTCTTTATGTTTCCATAGTTCAGTGAGTGCCTATGATTTTTTGGTTGTAATATGTTGAAAAATTCAAAATAAAAATTGAAAAAAAAAAAAAAAGGGGAGGTGAAAGAAGCTATTTTAGCCAAAAGATCTTCATTCAAAAATTGGAAGAAGGATCCAACAGAAGAAAATAGGATAATGCATAAACGTTGGCAAGTTAAATGTAAGACATTGATAAGACAGGCTAAGAGAGAATTTGAAAAGAAGTTGGCCGTAGAGGCAAAAACTCACAGTAAAAACTTTTTAAAATATATCCGAAGCAGAAAGCCTGTGAGGGAGTCAGTTGGACCGTTAGATGATTGAGGGGTTAAAGGGGCACTTAGAGAAGATAAGACCATCACGGAAAGATTAAATGATTTCTTTTCTTCGGTGTTTACTGAAGAGGATGTTGCGGAGGTACCCATACTGGAGAAGGTTTTCATGGGTAATGATTCAGATGGACTGAACCAAATCACGGTGAACCTAGAAGATGTGGTAGACCTGATTGACAAACTTAGTAAATCACCTGGACTGGATCTATACACCCCAGAGTTCTGAAGGAACTAAAAAATGAAATTTCAGACCTATTAGTAAAAATTTGTAACCTATCATTAAAATCATCCATTATACCTGAAGACTGGAGGATAGCTAATGTAACCCCCATATTTAAAAAGGGCTCCAGGAGCGATCCGGGAAACTACAGACGGGTTAGCCTGACTTCAGTGCCAGGAAAAATAGTGGAAAGTGTTCTAAACATCAAAATCACAGAACATATAGAAAGACATGGTTTAATGGAACAAAGTCAGCATGGCTTTACCCAAGGCAAGTCTTGCCTCACAAATCTGCTTCACTTTTTTGAAGGAGTTAATAAACATGTGGATAAAGGTGAACTGGTAGATGTAGTGTACTTGGATTTTCAGAAGGCATTTGACAAAGTTCCTCATGAGAGGTTTCTAGGAAAAATAAAAAGTCATGGGATAGGTGGTGATATCCTTTCGTGGATTACAAACTGGCTAAAAGACAGGAAACAGAGAGTAGGATTAAATGGACAATTTTCTCAGTGGAAGGGAGTGGGCAGTGGAGTGCCTCAGGGATCTGTATTGGGATCCTTACTTTTCAATCTATTTATAATGATCTAGAAAGAAATACGACAAGTGAGGTAATCAAATTTGCAGATGATACAAAACTGTTCAGAATAGGTAAATCACAAGCAGATTGTGATAAATTGCAGGAAGACCTTGTGAAGCTGGAAAATTGGGCATCAAATAGCAGATGAAATTTAATGTGGACAAGTTCAAGGTGATGCATATAGGGAAAAATAACACATGCTATAGTTTCACAATGTTAGGTTCCATATTAGGTGCTACTACCAAGAAAGAGATCTAGGCGCGTCATAGTGGATAACACATTGAAATCGTCAGTTCAGTGTGCTGCGGCAGTCAAAAAAGCAAACAGAATGTTGGGAATTATTAGAAAGGAAATGGTGAATAAAACAGAAAATGTCATAATGCCTCTGTATCACTCCATGGTGAGACCGCACCTTGAATACTGTGTACAATTCTGGTCGCCGCATCTCAAAAAGATATAATTGCGATGGAGAAGGTACAGAGAAGGACTACCAAAATGATAAGGGGAATGGAACTACTCGCCTATGAGGAAAGACTAAAGAGGTTAGGACTTTTCAGCATGGAGAAGAGACGGCTGAGGGGGGATATGATAGAGGTGTTTTAAAATCACGAGAGGTCTAGAACGGGTAGATGTGAATCATTTTTTTACTCTTTCAGATAATAGAAAGACTAGGGGGCACTCCATGAAGTTAGCATATGGCACATTTAAAACTAATCGGAGAAAATTCTTTTTCACTCAACGCACAATTCAACTCTGGAATTTGTTGCCAGAAGATGTGGTAAGTGCAGTTAGTATGTATAGCTGTATTTACAAAAGGATTGGATAAGTTCCTGGAGAAGAAGTCCATTACCTGCTATTAATTAAGTTGACTTATATAATAACCACCGCTATTACTAGCAATTGTAACATGGAATAGACTTAGTTTTTGGGTACTTGCCAGGTTCTTATGGCCTGGATTGGCCACTGTTGGAAACAGGATGCTGGGCTTGATGGACCCTTGGTCTGACCCAGTATAGCATGTTCTTATGGCCTGGATTGGCCACTGTTGGAAACAGGATGCTGGGCTTGATGGACCCTTGGTCTGACCCAGTAGCATGTTCTTATGTTCTTAGGAAATCTGGACCCGCGGAGCCATTCCAACTGCATCTCACCAGCGTGCAGCCATCTTGGATCCAATGTTCCATCCATTTTTTTGGCGTTTAGAAGATGTATTGAATTTTTAATTATTGAATGTCATTCTACTTATCAGCTACGTTAAAATATTTTTTCAATAGTATAGTTTTACTATTACTGATGTTTTATATTGCTTTTTTTATTGTTTGTTATTTCATAAAGAATGGTAATGCTTTTTTTTTTCCGTTATTGTGCTGCATATAGAGTCTAGTATTATTATTTCTAGTTCAATTTTTGTCTGCATTTATTCTGGTGAGGTCTCATCAGTCCACTGCTGAATACCATAAGCTTTCAAATATCTTCTTAAATTGGTATCTTGCAGAATCTCAATTCGAAACATGGACTGTGTTGGGGTTTCTGTTTACAATACTGCCATCGCTACCTAACAACGTCTTGAAACAACTTGGCAAGTTAAGTACCTTGTTTTATTTGCACAAAAATATTTTAAAAAATAAGTAAATAAGGCTGATAAGACTGTACAATTTCATGCCATGAACTAGACCTATGATTAATGAGAAGGCAATGAAGGCCCTTTCTTATAAACTGGAAGTACCTATTATAAAGGTCTTTTAAGACACAATAGGTCTAATGCCATATGGGTTCTATGTGTCTCTTGTTTCTAGAAAAAAGGGTTTGGGGAGGGAGACTGCTGGAGTTTTGAGGGGGAGAGGGAGAGAGAAAGCGAATAGTTGGTGTGGGAGGGGAGAATAGACTGAGGGAATGAGACTACTGGTGACTTGGAAGGAAGTGGGATGGGAGTAGAGGGGGGACTGGGGGCAAAACTGAATACCCTGCTACAAATGTCACCACATGCCATTGTTAGTGTTCCTTGTTTCACCATCCTGCTTTCAACATATGTTTGGATGTACTACCTGCTCTTTCTTGCTGCTGTATGCTGGCCATCTATTTATTGAGATTTAGACCTAGCTTCAGGAGAATTACAGCACTTTGTAGTAACACATAGATGCTATGCCCTAACTTGAATATATTTTGTCAGAGTAGCTTTTGACAAGTGCTGCCCCTACTTACCTAACACCCAAGAAAAAAAAAATCTGTTCATGGCCTATCCTGTGCAAGCAATACATAGACTTACTGGTGAATACAGATTTGGCTATTTGGAGGCATTCACCACATCTGACCTCTTAACTGTATAGCAAATGTTGCTTACCTGTAACAGGTATTCTCACAGGACAGCAGGATGTTAGTCCTCACATATGGGTGACATCACAGGATGGAGCCCAATCATGGAACACTTTTGTCAAAGTTTCTGGAACTTCGACTGGCACCTACTGGGCATGCCCAGCATGGCATTAAACCTGCAGCCAGCAGGGGTCCCCTTTAGTCTTGTTTCAAGCTACAGGAAGTGCCAAAAATAAAATAAGAAAACGTAACGGGCGGGGGGGTTTCGTGAGGACTAACATCCTGCTGTCCTGTGAGAACATCTGTTACAGGTAAGCAACATTTGCTTTCTCACAGGACAAGCAGGATGGTAGTCCTCACATATGGGTGAGTACTGAGCTGAGGATATCTGAGAAATGCACCAAATGTACCCAAGACATGCAAGAGGCACAGCAATTGGGGTGGAATTTGGTAGAGGGCATCCTGAACCCTAACAGGCAGGCAGAACGGTGTTGGTAAGTCATGTTGCAAAAAGGTTGCGCAAGACAGACTGGCCGAAAATGGGATCTTGTCTTCCAGCCTTGTCTAAGCAATAATGGGCTGTAAAGGTATGGAGGGAACTCCAGGTAGCAGCCCTACAAATATCAGGAAGTGGCACCGAGCGTAGGTGCGCTACTGAGGTTGTCATGGCCCTGATAGAGTGTGCTTTAACATGATCTTGAAGTGGAATGTCTGCTTGCTGATAGGAAAAGGATATGCAGTCCTCTAACCAGGACGAGAGAGTCTGCTTACGCACAGGATGTCCCAATTTGGTGGAATGGAAAGAAACAAACAGTTGAGTACTTTTCCTTTGGGCAGCTGTACGTTCTAGACAGAATGCCAGAGCCCATTTACAGTCAAGGGTATGCAAAGCCTGTTCTCCTGGATTAGAATGGGGCCTGGGAAAGAAGGTGGGTAGTATAATGGATTGATTAATGTGAAACTCCGATACTACTTTAGGCAAAAACTTAGGGTGAGTGCGGAGTACTACCCAGTCGTGCAGAAGTTTAGTATAGCAAATGTTGCTTACCTGGTGTAACAGGTGTTCTCACAGGACAGCAGGATGTTAGTCCTCACAAATGGGTGACATCATCAGGATGGAGCCCTGTACGGAAAACTTTTCTGTCAAAGTTTCAACAAGCTTTGACTGACACTGGCACACTGGGTGCACTGAGCATGCCCAGCCTGCAATTATCCCTGTGAGCCACAGGTGTCTCCCTCAGTCTCGTCTTATAGCTAAAAAGCGCAAGCGAAACTAAAATAAAAGTATACAGACCCAACTCCGCGGGGTGGCGGGCGGGTTTCGTGAGGACTAACATCCTGCTGTCCTGTGAGAACACCTGTTACACCAGGTAAGCAACATTTGCTTTCTCACAGGACAAGCAGGATGGTAGTCCTCACAAATGGGTGAGTACCGAGCTGAGGATGCCCGAGAATGCACCAGATACACCGCAGACACGCGAAAGCGTAATGACGGAGGTGGAAATGGGAACGGAGGGCATCCGCAACACCATAATGGGTTCGTGGAAGGATGTTGGGTAGTGAATTGAAAAAGGTAAGAGTAGTCGGACTGGCCAAACATGGAGCATGCCGGCTAGTCAATGTAAGCAATAATAGGCTGCAAAGGTATGGAGAGGACTCCAGGCTGCAGCCTGATAAAAAAGTACAAGCAGCAGTAACCAAAGGGAAGCTGTTAAGGCTAGGACGGAAACAACAGTATGTGGATACCCACAGTGTTGTAGTGAAGTGTCTGCTTGTTGGTAGCAAAGGAAATACAGACCACTTAGTCAGAAGGATTAGATCTGTGTGGCCACTGTAAGTCACAGCTTGACTCTTGCATGGAGGAAAGAGTCAAGTGGAATTCACATGGAATGCAGTGCAATGTAGACAGAATGTAAGTGCAGCATTACTGTCCAGGAATGTGGAAAACCCACTCTCTCCCTAGGGCGAGAGAGAGAGGCTAGGAAAAATTGGCAGAGTAGTCCTGAGTAAAGAGAGATGCAACATCTACCTGAAAAGGATAGAAAGATGAATGCATAGAACCACTCACTGACGGAGGAACGAGTCAGGTGAGTATGGAAAGAGTGCATAACTCACGGACCCTGCTGGCAGGAATGACATTAAGAGGGAAAGAAGTTCCCTTGCCAAACTGTGGAAGAGAGGAATGGAAAGGCTCAAACGTAGAATGTATGAGACTTATAAGGAAAATATATATGTTCATTCCGTGATTAGAGAAATAGAGGCGGCTTGATCAGTGGATAATCCATGGTAAGCCGACTCAGAGAGGTTTACCGTAAACGGGAACCCAACTCCCAAAACGATACACCTACTGAGAGAAAGGTGTAAGTATGTGGAGGATGTCTGGAGAACAGAATCCGAGGGAGTAAGAAAAAATGGTGGAAAAGTAAAAGGAGTAATACTTCTCTTTTTTTTTTTTTTTTTTAAGCGTCAGGAGGTAAAGCCTGCCATATTAAACGGCAAGATTTATGTTTAGAAGTTTTGTGATGCTACCAGAACCTAAGAACATCAGTAAGTCTATGATTTGGGACTGACTGGTGAGAGAAGAATAGGTTACTGATATGATGGATTGAGAAGTATGGGACATACTGATCTCAGTCAGGGAGTGGGGAAAAGAATACTGAACCCCATCCCAGTTCAACAATGGAAAAAATGCTGGCTACGAGAGGCAGCAGAAGAGATATATTGAAGAGGCCTTTGAGGGAAGAAAAGGCATCTAAGGGAACGCATAGGAAACATGTGTAGGGAGCAGAACCTGTGCATCGTATGGAATGATGCAGACGCAGAGGAAAGTTTAAGTAACTCAGCGTGAAAAGATTTTCCCTGTACACATGTAATTGAGACCATTCGAGAGGATAGAACCTACGTGGAGAAGGTCTGATAGAGCGTTCATTAAATCTCTTAGATATGTGGCCCAAGGAGGCATGAAGTGAACAAGGGCCAAGGTAGAGCAGCGCAGCTGTCTAGCAGAGCAGCTAAGAGGTAATGCGTGCTTATGAGTTGGAAAGCACATTGTCCCTATGCTGTCTGTCTGTATGCACAAAGAATTGTTGCAAAAGCAGTATTGGAAGGCATAAGGGCATAACTCATGGGTGCAACGTCCAGGACGTTTATGAGAAACTATGCTGGAGTGCAATAGATGCATAATGGGTTGAAAGCTTTCAGGAGAAACTTTATAACCCTAAGGAATTGCGAGCATGAGTCGAAGGAGACTAGGTCCTAGTTCGAACTGGGATAAGAATCAGGGACGAAAGCAATGAAACCACTTAGGTCCATTGAGTATAGAATGTCACTGAATATAACCCATAGCAGTTTTGAATTGCGAAATAAGCATAGTGGGAAGAAACCCCATAGCCCAACCATGAAAAGTTGAAGGGCTGAGGTTATGGAAAATATGCACAGGGACATATACGAATGTATCAGAATGTCTGTGCGCATGCTGGACAAGAGGGTCTTAAGACTGTGGTGTCCAGAAGTGTTACAGAAGGGATTTATGGCAGTGACAGTAATCCCAGTTAGTAAATGTATAGTGAGTCATGAAAAAAGTGAGAGCTCATTGCATGTACTGAAAGTGGTTAGCAGTAGTCTATGCAAGTGAATGATGTTACACTCCGCAGAGTAACATCATTCACCATGATGCAAGAGACAGTTCACTTACCGAAGCTGGTGCCAACGGCAGAGCTTGGGGTTGTAATGTTGACTCATCATAAAGCACATAGAAACATTAAAATAATGTACTTACTGCAATATGGAGTGATGGTAACCAAAGATACCATTGTACCTGTGACTTCTAAAGAAAGTTGGAGTTTCTTAGGTCCAGGATGTGCGGAGAGTAACTATTTTCTGTTAAAAGAAAAAATAGTGCAATTAAAACTCCCCAACCCCCCTCCCTTCTCCCCTCTGCACTTCGTAGCGCCTGGGGGAGTGTACCGGGACTTTGGTACAAGGTGGGGTGGCCGCTCTGATATCTGACCAGATGGGAGACCAGGAGGTGTCCCAATGGAGGATATCATGTAGGCTCCCGTAGGAGTGTGAGCGGTAAGTGGTACCCGCATTTCTGTATGCTGTACAAGGAGACACTGAGACCTGTGGCCAGGCTTCAAGGTGGACTTGGACATGGGGCAATGGTTGCTGAATCTCATGTTTAGCAGATCAGCCAATGCAGCTGGAACTTTGGTTGGGAGGGAACCAAGAGTCAGAGCATTGGTCGGCACAGGGACTTGTTACTGACAAGAGAAGAAGCCGCTGCAATCCCAAGAAGATAGAGGGGTTCTCCTGGTATTGTGGCTAACATAGCTAACATAGCGATATGTGACACTAATACAGCTCCTAAGGCACATGACCCAGAACTTTCGAACCACGGTCCGAATGGGAGAACACAACTCTATGGGAATGCCGCCGAAGCGGGTACTTACCATCCGACGTGGATCACCGCAAGACGAGCCGGTGAAGACTGTTGACTCCGTCGGTCTCTGGAGTCCTCGAGGGGAAGGCCAGGGACGTAAACGTCCATCTCACACTGAAACCCGGTATGGTGGCACAGGTACAGAGGAGACAGGCCAGGCGTGATTGGCGCTTAGACTGCTAAGTGTAACAGATGGCCATAGTCCCACACCACTTGACGGTGGGGCACGCCAGGAACAGGGGAGCCCTAACGGAACTCATGTTCCCTTCCCTCGTCGCAGCGGCTCGATGTGTCGTGACGCCAATGCAGAAGCCGTCGGACCTGGATCCGGAAGTTCTGGATCACCAAGGACTGCCAAAACTGTAGGAACAGTGCTGATGGCAGTGGTGATGTTGCTCTGCCCGAGCGTTGTCCAGCCTGGAGAAGGATGGCACCGACGTGCTGGATGGCGTCAGCGGCAGACGATCACGATGTCGGCGATGATGGGTGCCACGGTGCTCGGCCCGGTCTTTCCCCAGCGCCGAGATGGAAGCCCTCGTCGTCCTGGAAGGCGATCGATGACGAACTGTCAGCACGCCTGCTCTGCTCCTGACACAATGGAGTGTCTTAAGCTAATACGGGGCTTAAAAAAGAACCCAAAGCGTGGAGCAATGTGAGGAGGCGAGGGTATTATGTGGCGGTGCTATGTCGGTATTGACGATATTGAAGGCAACCTAAGGGGCTTCGAGGATATCATCAAAATGGGTATGAAAAATCGTCGATGACTGGCCAGGAGAATGATGACAGTGACGGGCACTGACAGCACTGGCATAGGTATCTTTGAAACAATGTGGAATCAATAATCAAAAAACATTGCCGTTATTGAAAAGATACCGGCATCGACTGAGTCGAAGTCGAATCGATAGGGCGTCAAGGACACCGAAGGAAAACGTAGGTGTCGAGGGCATCGATGCATGGAGGTGGGCATTTATGCCTTTTGTGGCATGGCCACGGGCATCAACTATAGGGCCACAGACGTTGACGGTCGATTTGGACAGACTCAGATTTCCAAGTGTACATGGTATCAGTGCCCCAGACATGGTGTCGGTGGCATCGATATGGACACGTATGGAATCGATGGCATGGATCTCCCAGTCGATGAATTCCATCCCGGCATCAACGCCAGTCTTGGAATCGGCATGGGCATCGATGCCAGCCATAAGGCTGGCATTGGCATCAATGCCCATCCACGGAATCGAGCCGGCATGGATACCACCGATGGGACCCACCTGGGCATCGAATTTCACCAATGGGAGCAGCACCTGGCATCGACTGCCCTCGATGGATGCATTCTAACATAGATGCCCATGGATGAAACACCTGGGCATCGGTGTCCATCGATGCAAAAGGACCGGCACCGATGCCATCGACGGACAAGCCATCCGGCACCGATGTCCATCGATGGACAAGCCATCCGGCACCGATGTCCATCGATGGGGACCATCCGGCACGATGTCCACCGATGGGGACCATCCGGCATCGATGCCCACCGACGAAATCGATGTGGCACTGATGCCCACCGATGGAAAAGGGCTGGACATCGGTGGGGAGGATGGGGCATCGATGGCATCCCCAAAAAGGGGGGTGGCATCGATGAAGTGACCCTGGGATCGTTAAAAAGTGTCTCGGGCAACGGTGGCGGCGACCCGAGTATGCATGGCGTGACTAACAGCGTGTGCGTCAATGGCATGCATCCGGGTAGGGACGGCACCGAGGAAGCCCAAGGAAAAAAAAACAGTGCGTAGGAGGAAAAAAGCCTGGTAGCACTGAAAAGCAAAAAACATGGATAAAGGCATCAGGGCACCTTGGGGGGAGGGGCGCTGATGACATAAAAGCCCAGGGCGGTTTAGGAGGGTACCGGTGTAGCGATAGGGTATCGACTGCGTGAGGGTACCAGGGAACGAAGGACTTGAAGCTACAGAGGTCCTAAAGTTAAGGAAAAAATCCCTACCCCACTAGCATAAGCAAGCAGCAGAGTGTCACAGAGATACTCGCAAGCTGTTTAAAGCGAACTGAAAAATGGGGGAAGGGAAGGCTTTAGTCAGTTAACAGCCTTAAGATAGTGACAGGAACCGACCGAAAAAAATAAGAATTAGTACTCACCGAGCGTCGTAAAAACGTACGCGGAGGGAGACCTGTGCAGGGAAAAGTGTTTTTGAAGTGAAAAGTTAAGTGTTTCCATGAGGTAATTAGTTAAAAAATCCTCACAGAGCTCCAACCGCTATGCTGACTGCAGAGCGGAAAAAAGAAGACTGAGGGAGACACCTGTGGCTCACAGGGATAATTGCAGGCGGGCATGCTCAGTGCACCCAGTGTGCCAGTGTCAGTCAAAGCTTGTTGAAACTTTGACAAAAAAGTTTTCCGTACAGGGCTCCATCCTGATGATGTCACCCATTTGTGAGGACTACCATCCTGCTTGTCCTGTGAGAAAAGGCGGATAGGTAACTAGAGCCTACAACTCACTAACTCTGTGAGCAGATGTGATTGCCAAAAGAAAAACCACTTTCCATGTGAGATATCAAAGATACACAGGATTGGAGAAGCTCGAATGGTGGTTTCATGAGCCGACCCAAAACCAGGTTGAGGTCCCAAGAAGGGGGCCGGAGGGCGCAGTAGAGGTTTGAGGGGTGGAGCAAGCCCTTCAAAAAGCGTGTCACAAGAGGGTTGTACTGAAATGGGTACATTCCCAACACCATTATGGAAGGCTGGCCACCGCACTGACATGCATCTATATGGAAGTTTTTAACCTGACTCTGATAAGCCAGAGATAGTCTAGAAACTTCGTGGAGAACAGGTAAAAGGATCAAATGACATTGAGGAACACCATGACTTAAACCTGTTCCATTTGTAAATAGGATTTTCTCGTGGAAGTCTTTATGAAGCAATCAGGAACACAGGAAACTGGCTCCGAGAGGTTGAGTGGCTGAAGAATTAGCCTTTTCAACATCCAGGCAGTCAGGGACAAAGCCTGAAGATTGGGGTGTCGAAGGCACCTGTTGTTCTGGGTGATCAGAAGCGGGTCCTTCGCCAGGGGAATGTGCCTGCGAATGGGAGAGGTCATGAAGAATCGGAAACCACACTTGGCATGGCCAGTGAGGAGCTATGAGGATCATGGTTCCCTTGGCCTGTCATAACTTCACGAGAGTCTTCAGAAGAAGTAGAAGTGGAAGGAATGCGTATAGGAGACCGGTGGCCCATGAGAGGGAGACTGCGTCTCTTGGTTGTGAGTGTTGGCTGCGAGAGAGAAAGCAAAAGTTCTCTACTTTGTGGTTTTGAGCTGACACAGAGGTCTACATGAGGATAACCCCAATGTTGGAATATTGAGTTTGCTACTATGGGGTTGAGAGACCACTCGCGTGCCTGAAAGGTGCAACTCAGCTTGTCTGCCAACACATTGTACACTCCCAGAAAGTAGGTGGCCCTGAGGTCACATCGAGTGGGAAAGGGCCTCCGCCCATATCTGTGCTGCTTCCTGACACAAGTAGGTAGGAGCCCGTTCCTCCCTGCTTGTTGATGTACCACATGGACACCTGGTTGTCTGTATCTGGATGACCTGGTTGGACAGGTGATCCCAAAAACACCCTGAGAACATATCTGATTGCTCGTAGCTCTAGGAAATTTATTTGGTGTTTGGCTTCCTCTGGAGACCAAGCTCCCTGGGTTTGCAAACTGGCAACATGTGCTCCCCAACTGAGGTTGGAAGCATCGGGGGTAAGAGTTTATTTGAGGATTTGGAGCCTGGAAGGGCAGGCCTTGGAGGAGATTGATCTGATTTTTCCACCAAGCTAGAGACTGACAAAGTGGACAATGGCTGATAGTGGTTGAACGGACTGAGTCTATTGTGACCTTAGAGTCCACTGCATGACTCGCATGGCCAAGCGGGCCATTGGGGGTAACATGTACCAAGGACACCATGTGTCCCAGCAGGATGAGGAAATGGCATACAGTTGAGCGGTGATGAGACTGTAGCTGGTGTGCGAGAGAAATGAGAGCGAGAGCTTGTTGTCGAGCCATAAATGCCTTTGCTTGTAAGGTGTCCAAGTCTGCCCCTATGAATGATAAATAAAGTTTGAGATGGGACTAAGCAGGATTTCGTGTAGTTGACGAGAAATCCTAGCGAAATCAGAGTGTGTAAAGTAAGACGTAGGGATGACAGAGCAGCTTGCTGAGTGGGAGCCCTGATCAACCAATCATCGAGATAGGGGTAGGCATGGACACCTTGAGTCCTGAGGAATGCTGCTACTACTACGAGGCACTTGGTGAAGACTCGTGGAACAGATGACAGGCCGAATGGAAGCACTTAGTATTGATAGTGCTGTGGGCCTACCAGGAATTGCAGAAATTTGCGATGAGACGGAGTTATTGCAATATGTGTGTAAGCATCCTGGAGGTCTAAAAAGCAGAAACCAGTCTCCTCTTTGCAGAAGAGGAAGGAGGGAACCCAAGGTTACCATCTTGAACTTTTCTCGTTGGAGGTACTTTTTGAGGGCATGCAGGTCCAGAATTGGATGAACGCCAACTGACTTTTTGGGGATTAGAAAGTACCAGGAATAGAATCTGAGGCCCTGTTGGGAGTAGGGCACTGGTTCGAATGCTCTGGATTGAAGGAGGAGGGAGACCTCCTGATCCAGGATTAGTGAATGGTCTGATGTTCCCCACGTCAGCTGAGGTGGGGAATCCGGTGGGACGGAGAGAAAGTTCAGGTGATATCCTTGAGAGATTATGGCTAGGACCCACTAGTCCGAGGTGACTGTGAGCCATATGTTGTTGAAATGAACACAATCAGTCTCCCACTGGTACATGCGGCAGTAGAAAGCTGGCTGCTGCTCTCTATGCAGGAGTCAAAAACCGGAAGCAGGGCCCGGCTGAGGAGCTGCTTGTGGTATTTGCTTATGAGGTTGTCTGGACTGGGCCTTTTGGAAAGGCCTCATAGAGCGACCTCTAGACGGTGGTGGATAGGACTTCTTTGGACGATAGAACGACTTTTTGGAGTCCTTCCTGTTGTGTTCGGAAGTGGCAGTCTGCTTGGGAGTTAGCAATCTGTTATCCTCCGGAGTTTGCGGAGTTAGCAATCTGTTATCTTCGGTGATGGATGGCTTGCTTGAGAGACAGCAGTCCGAAGGTATTTGTGGGTGGATCCTTGGACCAGTGGCAGATGACCACGCCCGCGAGGAAAGACCCTGAGAGGGACCACCGGTCAGGCGTAGCATATGGAGACACACACACACGAGTTCTTTATTAGACAGTATACTGAACCACCAGAGTGGCAGTAGTTGAGCTGGAATACCCAGCTGGGCTGCAGTCCCTCAGATGCTGGAACAGCGATCCCTGGAGGCTGGACTGAAGAGAAACGAAATAAAGTGAGTAGACAGGGTATGCAGAGTTCATGTACAGAACTCTGCATACCCTGTCTATTCACACAATGTCCCATAGAAGCCCAGAAGCTGGAAAGTATAGGCCCTTGAGGAGCGAGTACCTGTCCCAGGGAAAGCTCTGAGAGAGCGATGGTAATTCACTGAGGTAGTTTGGCAGTGAAGACTTCCAGGCAGAAGAGAGTTCAGCAACAAGTCCAGGAACATAGGCCCTCGAGGAGCGAGTACTGGTTCCAGACTGTAACCTGCAAAACAAGCAGAGAGCGAGGCCCCCGAGGAGCAGGTACCCCTGGTAAGTCCGAGGAGGCAGAGTAGCTCAGATAGAATGAATCCTTATCCATATCCTTGCTAACTTATAGAAACATAGAAATGACGGCAGAAGAAGACCAAATGGCCCATCCAGTCTGCCCAGCAAGCTTCACACATTTTTTTCTCTCATACTTATCTGTTTCTCTTAGCTCTTGGTTCTATTTCCCTTCCACCCCCACCTTTATGTAGAGGGCAGTGATGGAGCTGCATCCAGTGAAATATCTAGCTTGATTAGTTAGGGGTAGTAGCCGCCGCAATAAGCAAGCTACACCCATGCTTATTTGTTTTACCCAGACTATGTTATACAGCCCTTATTGGCTGCTTTTCTTCTCCCATGCTGTTGAAGCAGAGAGCCATGCTGGATATGCATCGAAAGTGAAGTATCAGGCACATTTGGTTTGGGGTAGTAAACCCCCGTAACAAGCCAGCTACTCCCCGCTCTGTGAGTGCGAACCCCTCTTTTCTTCTCCCCTGCCGTTGAAGCAGAGAGCTCTGCTGGATGTGTGAAGTATCAGTTTTTCTTCTCCCCTGCCGTTGAAGCAGAGAACTATGCTGTATATGCATTGAAAGTGAAGTATCAGGCTTATTTGATTTGGGGTAGTAACCGCCGTAACAAGCCAGCTACTCCCCTCTTTGTGAGTGTGAATCCTTTTTACCACATTTCCTCTTGCTGTGTGAAGCTTAGAGCGATGTTGGAGTCACAGTAAGCATGTGTATGTTTATTAATAAGGATATTGTCTCCAGGCAGTAGCCATCATTCTGGCGAGTCACCCACTCTTCATTGGCAGCCTCTTGACTTTATGGATCCACAGTGTTTATCCCACCCCCCTTTGAAGTCCTTCACAGTTCTGGTCTTCACCACATCCTCCGGAAGGGCATTCCAGGCATCCAGTCATATGGACCTCAAGGAAAATAACAATTACTATACAGAAATCAAAGACTGACCAAGAAGGAAGGGGTACCACGCTATCACTCTTGAAAGTTCCAGCCTGTGATACTTGCCCAATTGACAATATGAGACACTATATGGCAGTTAGGCCTAAGGGAGCGAGCACCTGTTGATTCACGCAGACGCATCAACCACTTACCAGATTCCAATTCTCGGCAATATTAAAAGCATCTATTATAAAATGAAGTTGGACCCTAAAAAGTTCACATCACATTCGTTCAGGATTGGTGCAGGCAGCCACAAGCGCAGCGCAAGCTGGTCTACAAACAGATGCTATCAAGAAATTGGGCGTTGGAGATCCAACGCTTTCAACTCTTATGTCCGACTCGATAGGGTGGGCATTGCGAACAGCATTCATAACTGCTCGTGTTAACCAGCATTCTTAATTGTTTTTACAGATGGCCGGCAGAAACAGAATATTGCATGGATTATCGGCCACTCTTATGTCCGATGGGCGGCTAAGAGAGCTCGTGACCGGCCTTACGGACTTCACTTGGGCATGGCGCACAAAGACTGGCGCATCGAGTGGATGGGTAAACAGGCATGCACTGGGATCAGTTACTGCCCTTGATGCGGCAACTAAAGAACTTGAGGGCAACACCCGATGTTGTTATAATGCATTTGGGAGGCAATGATTTGAGATCAGTCACATGTAAGCGTTTGATTAGAATGGTAAAATGGACATTGCCGAAATTTTGGCATCTATACCAGGTGCGGTCATATGTGGTCCGATATTATTCCCAGACCCAAATGGAAAGAGTCAAAATTATGGGGCCGTGGGAGAAAGAAGCTTAATAGACAGATTGGTTCATGGATACAAAAAATTGGGGGACATCAGATAAGGCATCAATGGGCCGATGACATGTCCCTGGACTGTTCCGCCCGGATGGGATACACCTATCCGACATCGGATACGACATCTTCATATCACTCTACAAGATGTCATTGAGGCACAACATAGGTAAAATGGCCACAGCTTTTATTGAATGGGGGTCACGAGGCAAGGGTCCTCCCTACCTCATGTTTTGGACTTGATCTGTTAGCAAATACTGAGACCTTAAATATCAGTCGCGGGTGACGTCGCACCATTGCCGGTATATCAATTGGGGCCGCACCGCGTGCCCGCCCCTAAGCCTCTTGAGAACATGGTGGTTTGCTGCGTGGAGCCAGTCTGGGGAACACCGGAGAACTTCGGCAGAAGACGCCGCGGTAGCCATTCCTCCTGCGGGCGAAGAGGGAGGCACCAACGAGGTAAGGAGGGTGGAGAAAAGGCGTCGGGCACCGATGGACACAACATATCCTAAATGGTTGTTGGTCGACTATTCAGAAGGCATCAGAGAGAGTTGGCAAAGGGTCTAATGATGCTTCTTGAGTTGCGCCACCGTTTGCTGGATCTGTTCACCAAACAGATTGTCTCCGATGCAAGGCAGATCGGACAATCTGTCCTGGACTTCAGGGCCATCTTCTTGCAGAAATAGCAGCTGTAGAATCCCTGGAAGTGATGTCGGAGATGTCATAAGAGGACTTTATTTCATGTTTTTCCCGCTTCAAATCCTTTGTGAACTAGGGCTTGCAAGCTGTTCCTGGAATTGCTGAGGGAGAGACTCCGCAAAGTCCTGTATTTGCTTGAATAGGACCCTGTTTTACTGGGTCATATAAAGTTGATAAGATGCGATCCGAGAGATAAACATTGATCCCCGCAAGACACGCCGTCCAATGGCATCCAGGAATTTCTGCTCTTTGCCTGGAGGGAAGGAAGAATGGGGCTTTAAGCGCTGTGCCCTCTTTTGGGCAGATTCCACCACCACAGATTGGTGATCCAGTTGAGGTTTTTGGAACCCTGGAGCTGACTGGACCAAGTATGTGGTATCTGCTTTCCGGTTGACTGGTGCTACCGAACCAGGGTGTTCCCAATTCTTCTTGAGAAAATCCAAAAGAACTTGATTGATAGGGATGGAGGTGATTTCTTTGGGGACATCCAGAAATTGTAACAGCTTCATCATTTGATGTCTATCGTCTTGCTCAGTCTGTAATTGGAAGGGAACCAACTCAGACATTTCCTTCACAAAATTGATGAATGATAAGTCCTACGGAGGAGAACGCTTCCTGCTTTCAGTGGGAGAGGGTGGTGATGGTAAATCATCGGAGTCTGGAGACGAATCGTCGGTCCAGGTGTCATAGGGATCAGCACCTGTCCCTCTAGGAACCTGAGAGAGACGGGATGAAGGTATTCCAGAAGGTCCCGGTCTAGGCTCTGAAGGCATCAAGGGAGCGACTGGAGGCACCGATGAAGGTATCAAGGGCACCGATGCAGGCATCGAGGGCATCGATGGACAGATCAGCAGTGCCGATGGCCGCACCGGCATTGATAGTTGAGGTATCTTCAGGAGTCCCGATGGAGGAAGACGGAACGGTGTTTCTTCTCCCGATGACAGAACAAGTGGAGAAGGCACCAGAGCCATCAGTGACCTGGAATCCATCGGTGGAAAAGCGGCTATAAGCGCTTCCATCCTCGAGAGCAGTGGTGCTAGCGCTGCCGGAATGGGATCGGTGATCAGTTCCGCAATCGGTACCGGGGTCGGCATTGGAGGAACCTGGAACCTTTGCATCGCCTTGTTGATGGCCTCCTGAACCATCCGGTCCAGCTCTTCACGGAGACCTGGAGCAACCAGCCCCAGCTCCTGAAGGGAAGAAGGAGGCAGAGGCGTAGCCGGAGGGACCACCATTAAAGGCAGAGTTGTGGCTCCCAATACCCATCCGGGTGAGGGTTGCCTCGGTGACCCGGTCTCAGAAAGCGTCGATGCCTTTTCTGGATGGGGTTTCTTCGATGGCAGCTCAGACGATGGCGAGGTCGATGATTTTCCTTCATCGATGGTCCGAGGCTTTCGGTGTCAATGCCAATGCTTCTCTCTACGATCCCCTCGGTCCTGAGGGGGCGCAGAGGTAGTCGTTGGCTGGGAAGTCGTCGATGCCGGCCAGACACCGGCCGGTGCCCGATGCTGGCACGAAGTGGATGGTGCCGGTTCAGACGACGTCGAAGCAATAGATGGCATCAGAGTTTGAGAATGAAAGAGAAGTTCCATCTTCTCCATTCTGGCTTTGTGACCTTTAGGTGTCATTAAGGCCCATTTTGTGCAAGTCAGGACATCATGCTCACATCCGAGGCACATTATACAGACTTTATGGGGGTCTGTTATGGACATGGTGCGAGCGCAGTCAGGGTACCGATGGAACCCCGACGCCATGGCCTTTGAAAAATTGAGCCGCGGTCAGGTCGACGGCCAGTAGGCCGTGAGGGCCAAACTCTACGGGAATCGATCGGAATCGGGTAAAAAACTTACCGGAGTACTACCCTGTGGGGTATGAAAGTTTGAAGTAATTCTGTGAGGAAAATTCCTGTCAGGAATCTCTAAGAGCTCCTTAACCCACGTGGCTACTGCGGCGCGGGAAAAAGACGACTGAAGGGGGACCCCTGCTGGCTGCAGGTTTAGTGCCATGCTGGGCATGCCCAGTAGGTGCCAGTCAAAGTTCTAGAAACTTTGACAAAAGTGTTCCATGATTGGGCTCCATCCTGTGATGTCACCCATATGTGAGGACTACCATCTGGCTTCTCCTGTGAGAACCACAAGACCAAAGGTGCACTGTGATTAACTATGCTTAAAACAATTTGGACTGGCACACAGCTTTCTTTACATGTCATGTAAGCACTTGAATCATTACTAATGCTGTCTACTAGTCATATACAACACTAGTGGCCTAATCTGTGTTATGGAATTGGTGTGTGAAGGCATGTGCACCTTAAAAGAATCAGTCAAATGTTATTATAGTTAAATGACTATAATAACAACATGTAAAGAGCAGTCACTATAATAATCCTAACCCTTCGTCCAGATGGTGACACACATCTAGGCATCCTAAAGCACCCAGCGCAGGATATATAAAGCAAATGACAGATATAGGCCAAGCCCTCTCTGGATTCCATATAACATGTTGTAACCATTCTAACCTAGCTGCTCCTCTTCTAGCTGTGCTTTATGGAAATAAGGGCTGGGATGTGTGCAGTCAAGCTTATGGAAAGAACATTAATGTGAGATATAGTAGAAAATTGGCATATTTAAAATGCCAGGAAAGTGAGCATAAGGAAGCCATCACTGGCTCTGAAAATGATTACTCAATCTCTTATGCAGCCTGCCCTGCAGAGCCTATGAAAATATGATGCATGTGGGTATGTTCATATGCATACAGGTGTCTGCTGCTTTTTCATTGACAAGCATGAGAGGTACATGCATAATGAGTTTAAGTGGTTGCTTCAGTATTTAAGTAGCAGCATGCCCATCCTTAAATATTTTACTTTATAGACAACATGTGATAACAGTCATAGAGCCCAAGGCATTGCACTGCTAGCATACAGTGGGGTGCAATTACATTCTATTCACAGTCACCTCCTTACCCTTCATTATTTCCAGAGAGTCATCTGACTCATCTAGGCCTTGATTCTATGTGCATATAAGTCCAGCAACTCTTTCAAGACTCAAAACTTGTCACAAGAACATAAAAACATAAGAAATTGCCATACTAGGTCAGACCAAGGGTCCATCAAGCCCAGCATCCTGTTTCCAACAGTGGCCAGTCCAGGCTACAAGTATCTGCAAGTACCCAAACACCCAAGTAGATACCATGCTATTGATGCCAGTAACAGCAGTGGCTATAACCTAAGTCAACTTGATTAATAGATGTTAATGGATTTCTCCTCCAAGAACTTATCCAAACCTTTTTAAAACCCATCTACACTAACTGCACTAACCATATCCTCTGGCAACAAATTCCAGAGCTTAATTGTGCATTGAGTGAAAAAGAATTTTCTCAGATTAGTTTTAAATATGCCACATGCTAACTTCATGAAGTGCCCCCTATTCCTTCTATTATATGAAAACAAATAACCAATTCACATGTACCCATTCTAGATCTCCCATGATTTTAAAGACCTCTATCATATCCCTCCTCAGCCGTCTCTTCTCCAAGCTAAACAGCCCTAAAGGACAGATGTCACCATACACAATTATCTTCCATGATAAGATGTTGTTGATCTGACTCCGCGGGCGGAGTTAGCAATCTGTTCTAGATCTGACTCCGCGGGCGGAGTTAGCAATCTGATGTATTCCGTGGGCAGAGTTAGCAATCTGAAGTGAACGTAGTGAACAGTCTGCTGGGGAGAAGCACTCAGTCGATGACATGCTATCTGATGGGAGGAGCAATCAGATAGTATTAGCAATCTGAAGTGAGTGAGCTGCTGGAGTAGCAATCTGTAGGAATCTGTGTTGCAGGCTTCTGCAGGAGGGAGGAGCTAGCAATCTGTAGTGTCTCAGTTATCGTCCTGCTAAGGAGTTAGCAATCTGAAATGAATCTGTTATGGTTGTGGGTGGATCCCTGGGCCTTTGGCAGATGACCTCGCCCCCGAGAAGCGGGAACCTCTGGTAAGTCTGAGGAGGCAGAGTAGCTTGGGGGAGTAGTCCGAAGGTAGCGAGACACATTCCCATACCAACCCCTTGCTAACTCAGTTTGATAATGCAAATAGAGACCTTTAAATATTGGAAGCGGAGAGACCACCAGAGACAGACACACATTAGTTATTTTATTAAACAGGTTTTGAAACCACAAGAGGTGGCAGTAGTGAGCTGATATGCCCAGCAGGGCTGAAGTCCCTCAGGTACTGGAACAGCAATCCCAGGATGGCTGAGCTGTTGAGAAACTATAGAAAGTGAGTAGGCAGAGTAGGCAGAGTTCATGAACAGAACTAGATTAAAGTTCTAAAGTTAAAATTAATGTTTTTATCCCCTTGTTTTGTGTAAACCGATCTGATATGGTTATGACCATGAAGGTCGGTATAGAAAAGAGTTAAATAAATAAATAAATAAAAAGATGACAAAACTCACATAAGGAAGCTCAGGAGCTGGAAAAGATTAGGCCCTCGAGGAGTGAGTACCTTGTTCCAGGGTAGGCTTTGAGAGAGCGATGGTAACTCACAATTGATTGTAGTAGCGATAGCTTCCAGGCAGAAGAGAATCTTCAGAGTGCCCAGGAACATGGGCCATCGAGGAGCGAGTACCGGTTGTAATCTGTAATCTGAAAGTAAAGAAAAGAGTGAGGCCCCCCGAGGAGCAGGTACCTCTGGTAAGTCTGAGGAGGCAGAGTAGCTTGGGAGAGTAGTCCAAAGGTAGCGAGACACATTCCCATACCAACCCCTTGCTAACTCAGTTTGATAATGCAAATAGAGACCTTTAAATATTGGAAGTGGATGACGTCATCTCAGGGGGACGCACCTGAGGTTCGCGCCCTTGCTGGTACATCAATCAGAGCGCGCGCGCGCGCCCTAGGTCTTCAGGCAACATGGCGGATCTGCAGTGTTGAGCCGGTCAGGGGACGCTGGAGGGAGATGGCATGGAGACGCCGCAGCAGCCAACCGTCCATCAGACTCGGAGGGAGTCACCACAGAGGTAAAGAGGGCGGAGTGAGGGCGTCGAGCAGTGACGGACGCAACATAAGAATAGCCAATGTCCAGGACTAACAGGAAAAGTAGCACTCAATGATACTGTGATGAACCTGGCTACCACGCCATGTGATTTCCCCTCAACATGCAAGGAGACACTCTGGATCCTCCTATAGATTGTGGATCATCTGAACAGGGATGGCATATCGGATATCTATATTGTGAAACATGCAGCAAACCAGCACAATCTATGCAACAGTGTGAAGGTCATGCATTGTTGCTCCCGCTGGTTTATATAACCATTGAAAAATGACTTTTTAATACACCAAAGGTAAGTTTCCGACTGGGCAAGTTGACTTAAAGCCTCAGGGGTAGATTTTCAAAGGGGTACGCGCGTAGGATATGCGCGTACCCCCTGAAAACCTACCCCAAACCCCCCCTGCGCGTGCCGAGCCTATTTTGCATAGGCTCGGCGGCGCGCGCAAGCCCCAGACTGCGCGTAAGTCCCGGGGCTTGCATGGAGAGGCGTGCCGGGGGGTGTGTTGGGGGGCGTGGCGTTCGTGACGTGGCGTTTCGGGGGCATGGTGCGGGTGATGCGACGTTTCGGGGGCGGTGCCGCAGGCGTGGTTTCGGCCCGGGGGCGTTCCGGGGGCATGGCCGCGCCCTCTGGAAGAGCCCGCGGGTCGGGTGATGGCGGGCCAGCAGCCGGCTGGCACGCGCAGAGTTACATCTGCCTCCGGCAGGCGTAAATCCTCCGATAAAGGTAGGGGGGGTTTAGGTAGGCACAGGGAGGGGAAGGTGAGGGGAGGGCGAAAGAAAGTTCCCTCCGAGGCCGATTTCGGAGCGGCCTCGGAGAGAACGGAGGCAGGCTGCGCGGCTCGGCGCGCACAGGCTGCCCAAAATCGGCAGCCTTGCGCGCGCCGATCCCAGATTTTAATGGATACGTGCGGCTACGCGCGTATCTATTGAAATCCCACGTACTCTTGTTCGCGCCTGGTGTGGGAACAAAAGTTCGCGCTCGCACAAAATTCTAAAATCTACCCCTCATTGTATCTCCTCTCTACAGGTATGTTAGGAAGAATGACTAGTGTGAGAAGCTATGTCCTGCAGCCATATCCAGCATCAACTGCGGCAAAGAATTTGGCACGGGTCATGAGGACAGCTGGAATTTTTAACTTCTAAGCTTGCCCACAACCATTATGAAACAGATCATTGATTTACTTCAGCATAGTGCAGCAATTTCTCCAAAGAAAGTACATGCAGCCAAAGGCTAATTTTATGAACTTTGAAATATAAAGTTGCCGCTGATCAAGATCCATAGAGGACCAGCATCCTTTATCCAACAGTAGGCTTTTTTCAGTAGGATAATGCTCCAATTATCATTGAAATCCCTGCTATGCTAGTCACCTTCCACTACAACCTATGGTTTAAGATTCAACACCTTTACAGTGCTCATAGTTAAGAAGTACTTTATAATTTATGTTGTGCATCTAATTGTTCCTTTTGGGAAGTGTACCCTTGTACTCTTATTTGAAAGGGAACATATATACATATTAGAGTTATAATATTAGATCTGTCTGAAGAATGTTCTAGTGGGCATATAACCAATCACTATGACATAGAGCTATGATTAATCTTTCAGTATGCACCATGCACATTTCTGGAGACTTTTTTGGGGGGGGAGGGGACAAAAATATGTGATAGTTCAATTTGCATGTAACATTTGGCACCCTAGCTATGAAATATTATTTTTTATATATATACAACCATTAAATGTTTAGAGTCCTAGGCTGGAACCTATATGATTTATTTCCTAGCCAGTTCTGCTATATGTGCCTTCCACACTGTATTTCATATCTTCCCCATTACCGTAGATTCAGGGTACATACATACTGTGTGTGACATGAGAAATAGATGAGGCATGCACACACATATATATGGTAAACATTAACTTATAGCAAATGTTGCTTACCTGATGTAACAGTGTTCTCACAGGACAGCAGGATGTTAGTCCTCACAAATGGGGTGACATCGAGGATGGAGCCCAACCACGGAAAAACTTCTGTCAAAGTTTCTGGAACTTTGACTGGCCCCTTACTGGGCATGCCCAGCATGGCACCAACCCGTGCAGCCAGCAGGGGTCCCCCTTCAGTCTTGTTTGCAAAGCTACAGGCAGTGCCGAAAAATAAATAAGAAACGAACCCAACACCCGCGGGCGGCGCACGGGTTTCGTGAGGACAACATCCTGCTGTCCTGTGAGAACACCTGTTACATCAGGTAAGCAACATTTGCTTTCTCACAGGACAAGCGAGGATGGTTGTCCCTCACAAATGGGTGAGTACCGAGCTAGGGATGTCCGAACGTGCACCAAAAATACCCAACGGCGTGCAACAGGCACAACAACTGGGGTGGAATTTGGTAGAGGACATACGCTCCCCACCGGGGTAGGCGGAAGGGTGTTGGTACGTCATGTTGGAAAAAGGTTACGCAAGACAGACTGGCCGAAGATGGAATCCTGTCTTCCAGCTTTGTCCAAAACAGTAGTGGGCTGCGAATGTATGGAGAGAACTCCAGGTAGCAGCCCTGTAGATGTCAGGAAGCGGCACCGATCGAAGGTGAGCTACTGAAGTTGCACATGGCCCTCACAGAGTGTGCCTTAACACGGTCTTGAAAGGGAATGCCAGCTTGCTGATAGCAGAAAGAGATGCAGTCCGCCAACCAGGAGGAAAGAACCTGCTTACCCCACAGGCTGCCCTAACTTGTTAGGATGGAAAGAGGACGAATAATTGAGTGCTCTTTCCTGTGGGTAACTGTACGGTCTAGATAGAAAGCTAGAGCACGTTTACAGTCGAGGGTATGCAGAGTCTGTTCCCCCGGAGTTGGAGTGGGGCCTGGGAAAGAAAATAGGTAGTATGATGGATTGATTAATATGAAACTCCGAAACTACCTTAGGTAAGAATTTAGGGTGAGTGCGGAGTACCGCCTGGTCCTGCAGGAGTTTAGTGTAAGGCGGGGTAGGTAACTAGGGCCTGTAACTCACTAACCTGCGAGCTGAAGTGATAGCCAAAAGGAAAATCACTTTCCATGTGAGATATTTAAGGTCACAGGAGTGAAGAGGTTCGAAGGGTGGTTTCATAAGGCGACCAAGACCAGATAAGGTCCCAAGATGGGGCCGGAGGACGTAAAGGTGGCTTCAATGGAGCAAGCCTTTGAGAAAGCGTGTTACAAGGGGTTGTACTGAAATAGGAAACACCCCCGATACCTTTATGGAAGGCAGCTACCGCACTGACATGCATTCTAATGGAAGAGGTCTTTAGACCAGATTCTGACAAATGCCAAAGATAGTCCAAAAATTTAGGAATGGACAGGAAAGGGAATCAAGGGACTGAGAAGTGCACCATGATGTGTACCTTTTCCACTTATAGGAGTAAGATTGTCCTTGTGGAAGGCTTTCGTGAAGCGATGAGGACACGAGAAACTGAATCCGATATGTTAAGTGGTTGAAGGACTAACCTTTCAACATCCATGGCCGTCAGGGACAAGGCTGGAGATTGGGATGGAGGGAGACATCCGTCGTTTTGAGTGATCAGATGCGGGTCCTTTCCCAAGGGAATGTGCCTGCGGATGGAGAGATCCTGGAGTATGGGAAACCACACTCGGCGTGGCCAGTGAGGTGCGATCAGGATCATGGTTCCCTTGTCCTGACGTAGCTTCACAAGAGTCTTCGACAGAAGAGGAAGTGGAGGGAATGCATAAATGCAGACCGGTTGACCACGAGAGGGAGAATGGCATCCCTGGGACCGAGAGTGCTGAGTCCGAATGAGAGAGCAGTAAATTGGCCACTTTGTGGTTCTGAGGGACGCAAAGAGGTCTATGTGTGGATAACCCCATTGCTGGAAAAGAGAGGTCGCCACCAAGGGATTGAGTGACCACTCGTGTGGTTGGAAGACACGGCTTAGCCGGTCTGCCAAGACATTTTCTACCCCCGGCAAGTAGGTGGCCCTGAGGTACATCGAACGGGAGAGGGCTTCTGCCCAAATCTGCGCAGTTTCCTGACAGAGAAGGAAGGAGCCTGTGCCTCCCTGCTTGTTGATGTCCACATGGCCACCTGATTGTCCGTCTGAATCAAGATTACGTGATTTGATAGGCAATCTTGAAAGGCCCGGAGAGCGTATCGGATTGCCCGAAGCTCTAGGAAATTTATCTGGTGTTTGGCTTCCTCTAGAGACCAGGAATCCTTGAGTTTGTAAATTGTTTACATGGGCTCCCCAGCCGACGTTGGAGGCGTCGGTGGTGAGAATTATTTGAGGATCTGGTGGATGAAAGGGCAAGCCTTGGAGGAGGTTGGAATCGATTTGTCCACCAGGCAAGAGACAGACGGAGTGCATGGGTGATGCGAACAACGGTCGACAGAGGCTGTATGGCTTGTATCCATTGTGATTTCAGAGTCCACTGCATGACTCTCATGGCTAGACGGGCCATTGGAGTCACATAAACTGAAGAGGCCATGTGTCCCAACAGAATGAGGAATTGGCGAGCTGTTGCTGTGGGTTGAGACTGCAATTGGCAAGCTAGGGACACAAGGGTTTGGACACGTTGATGAGGAAGGAAGGCTTTTGCCTGTAAGGTGTCCAAGTCTGCTCCAATGAAGGATAAGGTTTGAGATGGAGAAAGTAGGATTTCTCGTAATTGACAAGAAATCCCAGCAAAATTAGAGTTCGAATTGTCAGGGTCAGGGAGGACCGAGCGATTTGCTGGGTTGGGGCCCTGATCAACCAGTCGTCCAAGTAGGGGTATACATGGACGCCTTCCTTCCTGAGGAACGCTGCAACCACTACAAGACATTTAGTGAAAACTCGCGGTGCGGATGCTAGACCAAATGGGAGAACTCGGTATTGATAGTGGTTTTGGCCTACTAGAAATCGGAGGTATTTGCGATGAGACTGAGTTATCGCAATGTGGGTATAAGCGTCTTTGAGGTCTAGAGAGCAGAGCCAGTCCTCTCTTTGTAGCAGAGGTAGAAGCGAACCCAGGGTTACCATCTTGAACTTTTCTCTGTGAAGGTACTTGTTGAGGGCCCACAAGTCCAGGATTGGTCGAAGTCCTCCTGACTTTTTGGGATCAGAAAGTACCTGGAATGGAACCCCAGTCCTTGTTGGGAAAGAGGAACGGGTTCTATAGCGTTGGACTGGAGGAGAAGAGATACTTCCTGCTCTAGAAGAACAGAGTGGTCGGTAAGTCTCCACGCTTGTAGAGGCGGAGGGTCCGCAGGAAGAGTTAGAAAGTTTAGATGGTAACCCTGTGCAATTATCGCTAGCACCCAATGATCTGTAGTGATATGATGCCATTTTTCTGTAAAGTGGCTTAGTCGACCTCCTACTGGTATGTTTGGAAGAGGGATTAGGCATCTGCTCTCTAATTGAAAGTCAAAACCCCGACGCAGGACCTGGTTGCGGAGCTGGTGTGGGTTTTTGCTTTCGAGGTTGGTGAGGCTGAGGCTTTTGATACGGCCTCGTTGACCTGGACTTGGTGTGTGGGGGATAATACTTCCGTGGACGGAAGAATGACTTTTAGGTTCCTTCTTAAATGGTTGTTTAGAAGGGAAGTCAGAAGAAATCGATGAGAGCTGCTTAAGGGTCTCATGATGATCCTTTAATTCAGCAACTATTTGTTGAATTTGCTCACCAAACAAATTATCCCCTAAACAGGGCAGGTCGGAGAGCCTGTCCTGAACCTCCGGGCGAAGGTCAGAAGACTTAAGCCAAGCCCAGAGCCTTGCCGAGATGGCTGTAGCAGACAGCCTAGTGGAAGCATCGAATATGTCATAAGATGTTCGTATTTCATGCTTTCCGGCTTCAAACCCTTTAAGCACTAGGGTTTGAAGTTGTTTGTTGGAATTGTTCTGGTAAGGTATCTGAAAATTCTTGTATCTGCTTAAAAATGACCCTGTTATATTGGGTCATGTATAGCTGATAAGAAGCTATTTTAGAATAAGCATGGCCCCTTGGTAAACTTTTCTGCCTATGCTATCTAGGAACTTACTCTCCTTAGTGGGAGGTATGGATGAGTATGGCTTCATTCTTTTAGCTTTCTTTTGTGCTGACTCCACCACAACAGAGTGGTGGTCTAGCTGAGGTTTTTGAAAGCCAGGTGCTGACTGTACGAGGTGGTAAGTAGAGTCCGCTTTTTTATTTACTGGAGCAACAGATCCAGGAGTTTCCCAATTCTTTTTTAGAAGGTCCAGAAAAACCTGATGAATTGGAATGGAAGTGATGACTTTTGGGGCATCCAAAAATTGGAGTAATTCCATCATTTGGTGCCTGTCATCTTGCTTCGATTGAAGCTGAAAAGGGACCAATTCCGACATTTCCTTCACAAAATTTGTGAAAGAGAGGTCCTCGGAGGAGAAGAACGCTTTCTGCTTTCAGCAGGAGAGGGTGGTGAAGGTAAATCAGAGGTATCCGTGGAAGAATTATCACCCCAGGTGTCATAAGGATCAGGTTGTTGACCTGTAGGACCCCGAGGGGGTTGGATACCTGAAGGACCCGGTTGAGGCTCCGAGAAACCCGAAGAAATCACCGGGGGCATCGAAAATCCCCTTGGAGGCATCGGGTGCCAGCATCGAAGGCATCGTGGAGCTGATGTACGTATCGCCCTGGAGGAATGTATCGGTGGCAAGGGACGACATGGCACCGATGGAACTACTCCCGAAGGAGGAATTCGATACGGTGTTTTCTGTACCCGATGAAGTTGGCATCGCGGAGCGCACCGGTGCTGTCGGTGACCCGGGGTATTACCGGTGGAAGGTCGGTCATGAGCGCTTCCATCCGGGCGAGCAGCGGGTGCCAGCGCTGCTGGAATCGGGTCGATGACTGGTTCCACTCTCGGTGGCGGAGTTGGTGCCGAAGGAGTCTGGAACCTTTGCATCGCTTTATCGATGGCCTCCTGGACCAGCCGGTCCAGTTTCTTCCCGGAGACCTGGGTAAACAATACCCGGCTCCGCGGAAGAGGGAGGCTGATGCTGAGCAGGCGGGACCACCGTCACCGGTGGAATCGCGGCCCCCAAACCCCGATGGGTGAGGGTTGCCTCAATGTCTCAAAAACAGAAGTGGACGGTGCCGCTTCTGATCGAGACTTCTTTGGTGGTGGCTCGGACGGTACCGAGGTCGAAGACTTCGATTCCTCGATGGTCCGAGGACTTGCGATGTCGATGACTATGCTTCTCCCTCCGATCCCCATGATCCTTGGGGGAAGGGACGGGGGTCGATGGCCGTGGAGACGTCGATGGCAGACGGTCACCGGGAGGTGCCGACGATGGAAGGACTTTGACGGTGCCGGTTCCGAGGACGTCGATGCGATGGACGGCGTCGGAGTGTGAGCATGGAAAAGGAGTCCCATCTTCTCCATTCTGGCTTTGCGACCTTTTGGTGTCATAAGGGCACATTTGGTGCAAGTCAGGACATCATGCTCACTTCCCCAAACATAATACGCAGACTCTGTGAGGGTCTGTGATAGACATGGTGCACGTACAATCCGGGGCACCGACGAAACCCCGATGCCATGGCCATTGACCAAAAATTTAGCCGCAGGACGGTCAACGGCCAGCAGGCCGCGAAGGCAAAACTCGACGGTAGCCGGCGAAAAACGGCAAAAAAAATTACCGAAACACCGCGGACTAAATGTAGATAGAGGAGGGACCCCTGTGGGGCATATTTAACTTCAAGAAGTTCGAGAAGAATTTCCTGTCAGGAATGTGGTAAGAGCTCCTTCACCGCGTGGCAGCTGCTGCGCGGAAAAAAGAAGACTGAAGGGGGACCCCTGCTGGCTGCAGGGTTGGTGCTGTGCTGGGCATGACCAGTAGGGGCCAGTCAAAGTTCCAGAAACATTGACAGAAGTTTTCCCGTGGTTGGGCTCCATTCTCGATGTCACCCATTTGTGAGGACAACCATCCTGCTTGTCCTGTGAGAAATGACTTGTACATTTATAAATCTTTAATCCTGTCTTATATATTTGAATACTAATTTATTTCAACTTACATGACATTCTGTCTTATTTAATCTTATGTTGTTTTTTTTATCACTGTTTGATCCCACCCTTATTATACATTGCTCTGTTTTAATTCTGCAATACGCCCTAGTTGACTAGCCCCATACTTTTCTTCCTCTCTTCTTCCTCTTTTATTGATTGTTCATTGTCCTCTGTAAAGCTCGTTAACTTTATTGATTGTTCATTGTTCTCTGTAAAGCTCGTTAGCTGCATTTTTTGTTACTGTGAACCGATGAGATGTTCCCAAAGTTCATAGGTATATTAAAGCTTCTAAATAAATAAATAAATAAGTAAGTGTTAAATAACATATCAGTAGCTTACATGTGACATCCTGGCTGCTCGAGTACAAGGTCTGCAGACTGGTTTCTTGTATCCCCTTCAAATAGCAACATATAGTGACAAAGGATACACATTTTGGTAATGACATCATCAGCTGATTCTGCTCTGACTGTGCACTCATTACTTCTGAGTCCCTCCTTTGTAGAGCTTACTAGTTTCTTGTTAGGAACCAACTATAACCCTGGGACTGTAGACTTTTAAATTTCTGGCACAAGGTTTTTGAGGATTTCTATATGACTAAGAAAACTATTTATTTAGTTTTCTTAAATGCCCGCTTTATTGGAACTCTAATTCTAAGGCCTCTCCAGATTAGCTCTGCTCTATGTCATCTAGCCAGAATGATTAGGCCTGGCACGGCCAGTTATGTATAGATACAAGTTAGGAATAAAACATGTTGCATACAAACAAGACACACACCAATTTCCCAGGCATTAGAAATATGCACATTGCTAGAGATTAGGGAATGAGGAACGGTTATTACCTAATAGCAAACCATGGCCAAACCTGCCCTCCTCAAAATACTCAAAACTTGCTAATTGCTGAAGAATATAGGCATCATGTATAGCTCCTAGGTACCTGGGCATAACATTAAGGATGCACATTTGTGCATCACACACCACTTGCATATTAAGGGGTAGATTTTCAGAGGGTTACGCGCATAATGTACGCGCGTAACCCCCGAAAACCTACCCCAAACCCCTCCTGCGCTCGGCGAGCCTATCTTGCATAGGCTTCCAGCGCACGCAAAGCCCTGGGATGTGCGTAAGTCCCGGGGCTTTCCTGGGGGGGGGTGTCGGGGGGGCATGTCGCGACCGGCACGTCATCGAGAGCATGTCGGGGGCGTGACGCGGCCGGCACGTCATCCGGGGGTGTTCCAGGGGCGTGGCCGCAGCCTCTGGACCAGCCCCCGGACCGGAACATGGCGCATGGCAGCCGGCCTGGCGCGCGCAAAGTTACACCTGCCTCGAGTAGGCATAACTTGTTCAACAAAGGTGGTGGGGGGGGTGTAGATAGGGCCGGGGGAAGGGGTGGGTTAGGTAGGGGAAGAAAGGGGAAGGTGGGGGGAGGCCAAAGGAAAGTTCCCTCTGAGGCTGCTCCAATTTCGGAGCTGCCTCGGAGGGAACGGAGGCAGGCTGTGCGGCTCGGCGCACACAGGCTGCCAATTTTGGGCAGCCTTGCGCGCGCCGACCCCGGATTTTAATGGATACGCGCGGCTACATGCGTATCTATTGAAATCTCGCATACTCTTGTTCGCACCTGGTGCACGAACAAAAGTACGCGTGTGCACAAATTTATAAAATCTACCCCTAAGGAAGTGGAAGAGTTTTTGCTTGTGGAGGACCTCCTTCCAGTTATGGGGTGAGATGAGGGTTACATGAGTCCAGAACATGGAGAAACTGTACCATAGCATAGAAAACCCTCTTCAAGGTCATCAAGTCCTGTCTTTCAGTAGGGAATCTAATTTAAGTTTGAATGTGGCTGTATACAGCTCGCAGCACCTTATGCAAATACCTTGAAAACAATGCTTGTAATTTTCCCCTACAACTCCAAAAGTGGTTTGGAATGAGCCTGAAGCCATGAAATGCAGTGAAGACAACAGCTTCACAAGCCCTGGTATGGAATGGGATCTTTTGTAATGAGATCGAGGTCTGCTTATAGGTCGTCCATTATGGTTTGAAAGCTCAAGCTGTACTTCTTGATCATATGCTTCTCTGGTATACTCTGTAATATGATGCAGGGACAAAATATGCACTCCCTGCCATGGCTTCCTCCATGGCAATCCTTGATGTGGACCCTGATGCTCCACCTGTTCTGGTTGCTGCTCTGCACCCAGTGCTGGCTCTTTTCCAGGTTAGTATGTCAGCCTCCCTGCCCTCTTGGTGCTGCTGATTAGCTGCCTGAACCATCCAGTGTGCCAATAGACAACTTCCTAACATTGTGGCTCATGGAAGGCTGCCCTAGTAGTAAATGTTTTTTAATAGGCACAGGCCTCAATAAATGTGTCTAGGAGAGATCCAGAAAAGTATCACATGCATTATTTTGTCCAAAACGACATAAAGCAAATGGATACGGTGTAGTTATTTTCCACATTTTTGCTTCCAAAATATATACTATTTTAACATGTAATATGAAAGGGGACCTTCATTTGCATAACATTCTTTATTTGCATGCACATTTGCAAATTTTAACATTTGCACACGACACTTTATTTAATGTATAATATTCCCAGGTATCAGATAATAAAGCTGTTTTAAACACCAATAAAGCTGTAGTATGGCTTCATAAATATACCCTTAACCGGATAAGTAGCAATATTCAAACTTATTCAATTAAGTTAACCAGATAAGTTAAACTTGCTCAATAGACTTATCTGGTTAACTAGTAATTTATTCAGGGACGTTCAGCAGCATATCCGTGTGGCTGAATATTCCTGGCTAACTTACTTAAATGTTTAGATTTTAACATCTACCCTCTTCCTGTTTAAATGTCCTTTTTATGATAAAAAAGATTAAAGGCAAATTATCATTAAAACAATGTAGTCAGATACTGTACAGTAATAACTTACAGTATATGCTAGAAATTCAGCCTTGAAGTGACTCTACAATAAACAACTGTATTACAGCTGAATAGTGATTCAAAAACAAAAACAAAAATTGCTTACCTTAATGTGGGAAAACATAATGCATACAGAAAGAGGACATGGACAATTCATAGCATCATGAGCCATGTTGAGGTTATGTCCCACCTCATGTGCTAATATAACTGCCAACTTTCTCTGCATCATCCATAAACTAAACAATGCAAAATCAGGAGAGAGATGAGTACAATTGTTATGAATTCTATTTAAATATGTTATTAAATGAAGCACAGCAGTTTAAAAAAAAACCTCAATGTATCAGGAAACAGCAAAACTTAGATCTTTCAAGTGAAACTGGTATAGGAGCATGAAAAATAAAAACATATTCTACTAAAAATAAAGAGGTTTTCATTTGGAATCTCACAGTACTTGCTATATTTACTGTCTCTTACTTTTGTTTCATACTTTGTTGGCCTTATTCCTGACTTGTATTTTTAGATATTGATATTCAAAAGATTTGTCTGGCTTACTATCAGGCCGATACAGTAAGGACACGTAAGAAAGAGTGCGGCAGTGCCGGGCGCACCCCTCGTTTGCCGCGCGCACAATTTGGTTCACATACCGCCCGATACAGTATTCAAATGAGACGCAAATGCAAACGGCGTCCAAAGCGCGTCCATGAAGCGGTAGGCATGCGCAATCCATTTTACTGTATAGGGCGGTATACAGCACCTATACAGTATCCTGGGTGCACTGGTACCTGTCATTTGAAATGTCATTTGAAATGAAAGTGGATGGTTCTCCTACAGACCCGCTCCCTTGAGCACCTGGCTGGACGTCCAAGCCGGAAGTCCGAGGGTCGCAGCTTAGACGTCCAGCCTAGGTGCTCAAGGCAGGGGGAAGGCCCATGAACGTCTGTCGGCATTGAAGCAAGTACCACACACTAGTTACTCACCAAAATACTCTTTCTTCATGTGCAGCTCCAGCTCCTTCTTTAGTTCCAGGGACTGACCGCACAGGCTGGAGCGTGGACTGGCCTGCGGCGGGCTGGCGCCATCAGCGGCGGGCTGGCGCCATCAGCGTCAGGGTCGCCCGGGGCCCTGTAGTGCGAGTCCGAGTAGCTGGAGCGAGGGCCGACGTGCCGCTGGTCGAAGCCCATGCCGATGCCGCTGTACCAGTTGCTGCTGGGCTTGCTGCCGTTGTCGTAGCCGGTCAGGGCGCGGCGTGCGTTCATGCGTCTTCCCGCTGCCTTGAGGGCCCGCCTGGATGTCCAAGTTGGGCACTCAAGGCAGCGGGAAGGCACATGAACGCACGCCATGACCTCGGATGTCCAGCCGGGGGCTCAGGTCGCGGTGTGCATTCATGCACCTTCCCGCTGCTTGAGCGCCCGCCTGGACGTCCAAGTTGACACTGATTAGAAAGAACTACTTATCTAATTATAAACCAGAAGTTTCTATTTTCACGCGAAGTAAACTTTGCACCCTGTTACTTAGTACAGTTAAAGAGCTCTAGGCATGTTTATTTGTTTGGCCAGGATTAGAGATCATAGTTGCTCTAGCAGACAAAAGGAATTTAATTTGTTTAGTAATCTTGAGGGCTAGTTCTGGAAACACATTTGGAAATTAATATATTTAATAAAATAAAAAATCTACAGAAGCCTTTAGGAATAATAGTGAATTTATTACATTTATTTATAAACATTTGATAGTCCCCTTTTTCAGTAATAAGTTGTAGATAGCAAACCAGAAGATCCAATGTAAAATTGGTACTGCATATCCTTCTACACGGATGAGAATGTCTGCTTTAATTGCCTCCTAATTACATTTAAAAATTATAAATTGCTTTTTGTGGGGGTTTGGCCAGCAACTTTAAACAATTTAATACAACATAAATCCATAAAATGCAAAACAAAGCCTAAAAATGTAAATAAACAAAACCAAAATAGAATTTAAGTCAATGTCTGTCAATACAAACTAACATATAACCTACTAGAACTCTAAAGTTATTCAACATATCGGACTGATTAACAAGCTACAAATAGCATGGCCAGAATAAGTCTTAATAAAGTCTATCAAGCTTTTTAAAATAAGCAGATCACAAACTTATAAGCACTGCTGTTTGAAGCATGGTGAGCTCTACTGCTGCATCTGAATGGCTTCTTAATAATTCTGTTCCTATGTTGGCTTGCCTAGGTCTGTCTTTGTACAGGATTGTATTCAGTCAGCCTTAATTAAAATAGACTAGTAACTGAGCTGCTGTTAAGTTTGATTCCTGGGATTTTTAAACAGTAGTGCCGAAACTGTCAATGTAGTATTCAGCCATTAGTCATATTTATCAGATTTGGGCTTCTAGCAAAATATTCATGTTAGATGTTTTAAAATGTAGAAAATAGGCCCAGTGTGTGACAAACTTGGGTTCATGCACCTTCCTGCTACCTTGAGCGCCCGCCTGGACGTCCAAGTTGGGCGCTCAAGGCAGCGAGAAGGTGCATGAACACACGCCGTGACCTCGGACGTCCAGCCGGGCGCTTAGGTCGCGGCGTGTGTTCATGCACCTTCCCGCTGCCTTGAGCACCCGCCTGGACATCCAAGTTGGGCGCTCAAGGCAGCGGGAAGGTGCATGAACGCACACCGTGACCTGAGCGCCCGGCTGGACGTCCGAGGTCACGGTGTGTAGGATGTGTAGGGATAAGGCCTGATACAGGAGCTCATGCTCACTGCAAGTCAGCGGTGACAAGGAGCCCAGACCCACGAGAAGGCCAGAGGAGCCCCCGGAAACGGTGTCCGTTCTTCCCAACGGAACCGAAGTACTCTGAGGTTAAGCGCGGGTGGTGCCAGGTTGGGTTACTTTTTTCCCCCTTGTGCAAGAAGCATTTTTTTCTGTGGATTGGGTTGGTTTGGGACTGGGTGGCTCAGTTCACCCACACTAACGCACATTAACGCCAGGGTCAGGGTAGGCGTTAAATTTGCAGGTTAAAGACGCGGCAAAATAGCTGATTAAAAAGGCGATAATCTGGGCGCACGTACTGTATCGGAGGGAATAGCTAATCCAATCATTAATATATCATATACATGCGGTGGGCGGAAAGGAATACGCGTCGATTTCAGTAAGCGGTAAGGACGCGTAAAACAGGATACTGAATCACGGGTTAGACATACGCGTCCAAAATGCGCGTACAAAGCAGGTTAAAAACAGGGTAACCGCTGCCGCGCTTTACTGTATCGGCCTGTTTGGGAGTTAGCTGGGAAATATGCTTGGGATTTAAACTAACCCCTCCATCCTACCCTGTCTGAGCAGATACAGTTTATCTGGGCAAATTGTTGCCCACACAAAACTTACATGTACAGAAAGAGGTGAGGCTGGATACAATCCCAGGGCACAGAAAAATCTTAGCCAGACAGCGCTGAAATAACAGCACTGATTGGCTAAAGTTATGACCATAAGTCTGGTTGGAAGAAAGGCTTTCCTAAAGTTATTCAGATAACGTTGTCCTGAACTCCTTCTGCACACTGACAGTATACAAGGAGTTCAGGATTGGTTACAGGCTAAAAAGCTAGTGTTAAATCTTAAAAAGTCGAATGGATTACTCAGGAATAATTTGTTCCTGATTTGCATGGTTTTAGTTTAAACAATCAAACATTCCCATTTTTGGATAAGGTTCAAGACCATATGTATTTTTTATATTAATTTTAATTTTTACATCCCCAATTAAATGCATTATTGAAATCAGTATTTTATAAGTTGCGCCTATTGGGATAACTTACATACTCAAAGCCAATATTCAGCATTACTTAGCCGGAAAAAGTAGTGACTTATCCAGCAAGTGGGGGCCGCTGAATATCTGGACAGATTCAACAATCACCACTGAGCCAGATAATTACTTATTTGTCTATGTAGATACTGGAAGGAGAAAGGGCAGATTACAGAGGAGCTACTTATCCAGTTAACCTAACCAGATAAGTGCTGATACTTGGATTTATCTGGTTAAGTTAATCACATAAATTAGACCTGCCATAGAGAAGGTCTAGCTTAGACAGATATGATTTATCCAGCTAAGTGGTGATTTCTAAAAGGATATTCAGCAGCATAGAGCCATGCTAGGATAAGAACATAATATCATGCCATACTGGGTCAGAGCAAGGGTCCATCAAGCCCAGCATCCCGTTTCCAACAGAAGCCAATCCAGGCCATGAGAATCTGGCAAGTACCCAAAAACTAAGTCAATCCCAAATTACTGTTGCTAGTAATAACAGTGGCAATTTTCTAAGTCAACTTAATTAATAGTAGGTGATGGACTTCTCCTCCAATAACTTATCCAATTTGGATGCCCAATTTTCCAATCTCACAAGGTCTTCCTGCAATTTATCACAATCTGCTTGTGATTTAACTATTCTGAACAATTTTGTATCATCTGCAAATCTGATTATCTCACTCGTCGTATTTCTTTCCAGATCATTTATAAATATATTGAAAATTAAGGGTCCCAGTATAGATCCATGAGGCACGCCACTGCCCACTCCCTTCCACTGAGAAAATTGTCCATTTAATCCTACTCTCTGTTTCCTGTCTTTTAGCCAGTTTGTAATCCACAAAAGGACATCGCCACCTATCCCATGACTTTTTACTTTTCTTAGAAGCCTCTCATGAGGAACTTTGTCAAATGCCTTCTGAAAATCCAAATACACTACATCTACCAATTCACCTTTATCTACATGTTTATTAACTCCTTCAAAAAGTGAAGCAGATTTGTGAGGCAAGACTTGCCTTGGGTAAAGCCATGCTGACTTTGTTCCATTAAACCATGTCTTTCTATATGTTCTGTAATTCTGATATTTAGAACACTTTCCACTATTTTTCCTGACATTAAAGTCAGGGTAACTGGTCTGTAGTTTCCCCCTGAATATTCCATGTAATTTACCCATATATGTCTTATCTGGCTAATTTACCTAAACGGTTTGCTTTAATATTGAGGCCCTTATAATGAAGCAGGATTTGTGTACTATAGTGCAGGCAATGGTACTGAACTTACTGGATTATTGTAAATCTCTTTATATTGGCTTGCCTACGTTACAAATTGTTCAAAATGCAGCAAGTAGATCAATATCTGGCTGCCATCATGGCAACATTACCGCACAATAAATGGAATTACCGTATTTCCACGACAATAACCCGCCCACGTATATAACCCGCCCACACACATAACCCGCAGGTTTTCCAGATTTATGAAAAAAAGTTTTAATATACCCCGCCTCCTCATATAACCCGTGGGCAGACAGGGCGCTTGTCCGAGGGCATCGCATCCCTCGGTCATTCATTCGTTCATTTAACCGATTTCTGGTTCCATGCGAACCCCTCTGTCACAATCAGACCGTGAACACGGAGCAGTGAGAGCAGGCTGGCGGGAAGAGCCGCTTAAACCCCGGGGACCTTTGCGCGGTTTGCAGGACTTGCAAGCTTAAAGCCTGGGGAGGGGAAGGCCGTAAAGCGCCGCTCAGGTCTGGGCCAGAACCCGCGCTTCCCTCCAGCCTTACCCCCATTGCTCCTTCCGTGCTAAGCGGCTTTTCCCGGCAGGGCGGACGCTGCCCGCTCTCGGAGCGCACGGCCGGGCTCTCAGTCACCGACCGGAAGCTACAGCTCCGCCATGGTTGTGAGGGCGAGACAGGCGTGAAGCGCCGCTCAGGTCTGGGCCAGAACCCGCGCTTCCCTCCAGCCTTACCCCCATTGCTCCTTCCGTGCTAAGCGGCTTTTCCCGGCAGGGCGGACGCTGCCCGCTCTCGGAGCGCACGGCCGGGCTCTCAGTCACCGACCGGAAGCTACAGCTCCGCCATGGTTGTGAGGGCGAGACAGGCGTGAAGCGCCGGGGCGGGGGGA
>NW_021821472.1:0-9363 GCF_901001135.1 Rhinatrema bivittatum
TTCGGCCTTGAAGAAGAAAGCTCAGTCTGTTTAAAATAAGAAAATTAACGGACCCACTCTGAAGGTCAATGCTCAGTCTGTTTAAAATAGCAATATCAACAGACCCACTCTGAAGGACAATGCTCAGTCTGTTTAAAATAACAAAATGGAACTGCCCAGCTAGGGACACAAGGCCTGGAGGTACAGGCAGGAACAGCAACGGAGTTAAAACACTTGTGGGAACACTAGGGCTGCACAGTAGATGCCGGTCAGACACAGCGATTCATGTCAAGAACATGTGCTGCAGTGCTTACTGCTTACATTATCTTGAGCATAGGAGGCAATTGGAACTGCTGCAAGGCTCCTTTCAATAGCTTTTATTCATCTTGCCATTCACAAGGAAAATCGGGAAAGCCAAGCACTGGCAGGTTTACTTTCAAAAACACTAGCATTTCCATCAAGACCGGTGAAAGCCTTGAGCGGTGAGGGCTCATGATATCCCCTGTCATTGAAAAAACACGTTCACTGGGCACACTTGTTGGTGGACATGACAGATATCCTTCAGCCACTTTGGCTAGGTGTGGCCAGACAGTGGACTTGTGTGCCCAATATGCCAGCGGATCTGTCTGCGTATTCTCTATCGGCTCTGAGAGATACCGTTTCACTGACAGCTCTGCTGCTGTCTCCTCCTGTGCTTGGGAGGGCTGAGAGTCACTCAATCCAGTTACTTTCTCTCTCGCCTGTTGCACTACTGATGTATCTTTATGGCCAACATGCCTTGGGCGTTCTGACGTTGAGGTGGAGGCACTAGTAATAGTATCTGTCACTGACACAGTCCTTCTCCTGCCAGGGATAGCAGCAGCACAACTCTGTGACGTGCCTGCTGTTTCCACCTGTGCTTCAAGCCTAATCTGTCTCCGCCTATGGTGCTCCTGTTCACGGACCTGTGCTAACAACAGCTCCTTCACAAATGACAGACAATTGGTCTGTAGGGCGATTTTACCTTTCACACGGGGATCACAGACAGAGGCGAGCATGTATGTGCTGTCCTCTGTTAAAGGCCTTAATCTGTCTTTCACCTGCTGCTGCAAAACGTCCACACACTGCAGCACCTCAGCAGTCATTCCCTCTTGCCGTTTAATGCCTTCCAAATGGTCATCCAGGAATTTCACTATAGGGATGATGTCAGCCAAGGTGGAACTTCTGGAACTCAGCTCCTCCGTGACGTCCTTGAAGGGCTGCAGGATTTTACCAGCTGACTCATGACTAACCAATCGTGATGCCCTAGGGGATTCTGTACACCTATGTCTATTGTACCAGAAAGTTCATGAAGGGGTGTCTGCAGCTCCAATAACCTCTCCAGCATCATAAAGGTGGAATTCCACCGGGTGGGAACGTCTTGAATGAGACGCTTCTCGGGCATATCCAAAGCAGTCTGATTTTCTCGGAGAACCTGCCCCGCCCTGACACTTCTGTGGAAGTGTGCTGCTATGTTCCTGCACTTCTGTATTAACCTACGCAGGTATTCAGTCTCCTTGTCCTTGGACTCCAAGCCCAAACCTGACTTCACTACCAGATGCAGAGTGTGTGCAAAACATCGGATGTTCTTAAACCGCCCATCGCTTATTGCCTTAACCATGTTTGCACCGTTGTCTGTGACAAAAAAGCCTGCCCGCGTTTTACTGTCTCGCTGGTGTACTTTCCAGCTCGCCAGCATCTTTCTGATGCATGCTAGAATATTGGCAGCGGTATGGGCATGGTCCGTCAGGTGGGTGTTCAGTAAAGCCCACCTCCACCCTGATGCTTGTTCAGTAATAGAGCTGCTGGCTGCCCCTGCCTCTGCCATGTCCCACCAGTGTGCTGTCAGAGAGAGGTAAGAGTGTGCAGCATTCATGGCGGTCCAGATATCGCAGGTGAAATGCACTCTTCCGTCTGCCTTACCTAGCAGTGCTTGCACGCGACTGACACAGTGCTTGTACAGGCTGGGGATGACCTTTCTACTAAATGTGGTTCTGGAGGGGACTTTGTAATTTGGAAGTACGACCTTCAAGAAACGTTTGAAACCCACATTCTCAACTAACTGCAGGGGCTGGTCATCAAGGGCAATCATTTCCCCAATGCTCCTGGTTACTACTTTTGCGGCTGCCTGCCTCCTACCCCGGGATAGCGTTACCGCACTCCACCCCATTTCCTCCATGGTGCATTGTCGCTTCTCCCACATGTCAGTGGGTTTCTGGCCTGCCGCCTGACTGCTAGAAGGGTATGAGGGCGTGGGCTGACTCTGCTGCTTTCCTACCACTGCACCCTGGTTGGAAGGGGAAGGGGTCCCCTGACGGAAAATGCTACCATCCCCAGATGGCAGTAATCTTGTTGGGTGTTGCCTCTTAACATGATACTCCATGCCAAAATTTGACAGATGTCCCAGTTGCTTGCCTCTGCTAATATCCCTGGCACAGTAATTACACCGAGCATAACGCGGGTCTTCTGTCACTTTAAAATGTGCCCAGATCGCAGATTTCTTTTGTGATCCTCCTCTCTTTCCCGCCCTGGGGGTGGATGGTGGCACTGGAGTTGAGGTACTACTGGGTGTGGGTGGTGCACCCACTGCACCCGGCGAAGCAATGCCAGCGGGGGCAACAGTCACCCTCTGTCTCCCTTCTGACAGCTCTTCCTCCTCCTCGATATCAGTGGAATGTCTCCCCTGCCGCAGATTTCTGGAGGTGGAGGCTAAAACAGGACTAACTGACAATTCTACCGAAGATTGCTCAGGTATAACATCTTCCGTTTCTGATGAGAATCCCATCCAAGAAGATTCTTCTTCTGAATCAGAAGCTAACAGTGCCAGCGCTACCTTGTCACCGCAAAGTTTTGCAGGACACTTCTGTCCCCTGGCTGCTCTTGGGTGTGTAACTTTTGTCTGGCTAGACTCTGCCTCCTCTTCACTCTCCTCCAAAACTACAGTGCCAGAAACAGGTGCTGGCGATTGCAAAGTTTCATGGTCTGATTTCTTTTTTTTGCCATGGAACTGCCATCCCCTACAAAGACGTTTGATTGCGACAGTTGCCTTTTTACCTGTACTGGTGGTGTTGCGCTGGTGTCTTTTGCGGTGCCTCCGCTGCCATTCCCACTAAGTCGCTTGCATCTCCCTTTCCCTGACATTATGGATTTAATGTCAATGAGTACTAGTGGTAACACTGCCCACTGTCCCACAATAATAATGTTCGGTCAGTTTAAAATAACTAAATTAACAGACCCACTCAAGAAGAATGCTCAGTCTGTTTAAATAACAAAATGAACGGACCAAGTCAAGGACAATGCGGTTAAGTCTGTTTAAAAATAGCAGATTGAACAGACTCGCTGAAGGCCAATCTTCACTCTGTTTATGCCCACTGCCTGCCTGGCAATGCACGGAATGTGTCTGTCTGTGTGTGTGCAGTGAGTGCACAGAGAACAAGCTTCCTTTTCAGTAGATATGAGGCAGGGTACTCCCAGCCCTGGAACTGCTGCCCACCCAGCACTGAACCACTCAAGGACAATGCGGTTAAGTCTGTTTAAAAATAGCAAATGTAACAGACTCGCTGAAGGGCAATGTTCACTCTGTTTACAATGCCCACTGCCTCACTGCCTGCCTGGCAATGCACGGAATGTGTCTGTCTGTGTGCACTGCAGTGCACATAGAACTAAAGTAGATATGAGGCAGGGTACTCCCAGCACTGGAACTGCTGCCCACCCAGCACTGAACCACTGAAGGAGAATGTGTTCACTCTGTTTACAATGCCCACTGCCTCACTGCCTGCCTGGCAATGCACGGAATGTGTCTGTGTGTGTGCAGTGAGTGCACAGAGAACAAGCTTCCTTTTCAGTAGATATGAGGCAGGGTACTCCCAGCCCTGGAACTGCTGCCCAGTGCCCACCAGCACTGAACCACTCAAGGAGAATGCTTTTAAGTCTGTTTAAAAATAGCAAATGTAACAGACTCGCTGAAGGGCAATGTTCACTCTGTTTACAATGCCCACTGCCTCACTGTCTGCCTGGCAATGCACGGAATGTGTCTGTCTGTGTGCACTGCAGTGCACATAGAACTAAAGTAGATATGAGGCAGGGTACTCCCAGCCCTGGAACTGCTGCCCAGTGCCCACCCAGCACTGAACCACTCAAGGAGAATGCTTTTAAGTCTGTTTAAAAATAGCAAATGTAACAGACTCGCTGAAGGGCAATGTTCACTCTGTTTACAATGCCCACTGCCTCACTGTCTGCCTGGCAATGCACGGAATGTGTCTGTCTGTGTGCACTGCAGTGCACATAGAACTAAAGTATATATGAGGCAGGGTACTCCCAGCCCTGGAACTGCTGCCCAGTGCCCACCCAGCACTGAACCACTCAAGGAGAATGCTTTTAAGTCTGTTTAAAATAGCAAATGTAACAGACTCGCTGAAGGGCAATGTTCACTCTGTTTACAATGCCCACTGCCTCACTGTCTGCCTGGCAATGCACGGAATGTGTCTGTCTGTGTGCACTGCAGTGCACATAGAACTAAAGTAGATATGAGGCAGAGTACTCCCAGCCCTGGAAATGCTGCCCAGTGCCCACCCAGCACTGAACCACTCAAGGAGAATGCTTTTAAGTCTGTTTAAAAATAGCAAATGTAACAGACTCGCTGAAGGGCAATGTTCACTCTGTTTACAATGCCCACTGCCTCACTGCCTGCCTGGCAATGCACGGAATGTGTCTGTCTGTGTGCACTGCAGTGCACATAGAACTAAAGTAGATATGAGGCAGGGTACTCCCAGCACTGGAACTGCTGCCCACCCAGCACTGAACCACTGAAGGAGAATGTGTTCACTCTGTTTACAATGCCCACTGCCTCACTGCCTGCCTGGCAATGCACGGAATGTGTCTGTGGTGTGCAGTGAGTGCACAGAGAACAAGCTTCCTTTTCAGTAGATATGAGGCAGGGTACTCCCAGCCCTGGAACTGTGCACTCACTGCACTGAACCACTCAAGGACAATGCGGTTAAGTCTGTTTAAAAATAGCAAATGTAACAGACTCGCTGAAGGGCAATGTTCACTCTGTTTACAATGCCCACTGCCTCACTGCCTGCCTGGCAATGCACGGAATGTGTCTGTCTGTGTGCACTGCAGTGCACATAGAACTAAAGTAGATATGAGGCAGGGTACTCCCAGCACTGGAACTGCTGCCCACCCAGCACTGAACCACTGAAGGAGAATGTGTTCACTCTGTTTACAATGCCCACTGCCTCACTGCCTGCCTGGCAATGCACGGAATGTGTCTGTGTGTGTGCAGTGAGTGCACAGAGAACAAGCTTCCTTTTCAGTAGATATGAGGCAGGGTACTCCCAGCCCTGGAACTGCTGCCCAGTGCCCACCCAGCACTGAACCACTCAAGGAGAATGCTTTTAAGTCTGTTTAAAAATAGCAAATGTAACAGACTCGCTGAAGGGCAATGTTCACTCTGTTTACAATGCCCACTGCCTCACTGCCTGCCTGGCAATGCACGGAATGTGTCTGTCTGTGTGCACTGCAGTGCACATAGAACTAAAGTAGATATGAGGCAGGGTACTCCCAGCACTGGAACTGCTGCCCACCCAGCACTGAACCACTGAAGGAGAATGTGTTCACTCTGTTTACAATGCCCACTGCCTCACTGCCTGCCTGGCAATGCACGGAATGTGTCTGTGTGTGTGCAGTGAGTGCACAGAGAACAAGCTTCCTTTTCAGTAGATATGAGGCAGGGTACTCCCAGCCCTGGAACTGCTGCCCAGTGCCCACCCAGCACTGAACCACTCAAGGAGAATGCTTTTAAGTCTGTTTAAAAATAGCAAATGTAACAGACTCGCTGAAGGGCAATGTTCACTCTGTTTACAATGCCCACTGCCTCACTGCCTGCCTGGCAATGCACGGAATGTGTCTGTCTGTGTGCACTGCAGTGCACATAGAACTAAAGTAGATATGAGGCAGGGTACTCCCAGCACTGGAACTGCTGCCCACCCGCACTGAACCACTGAAGGAGAATGTGTTCACTCTGTTTACAATTCCGCACTGCCTCACTGCCTGCCTGGCAATGCACGGAATGTGTCTGTGTGTGTGCAGTGAGTGCACAGAGAACAAGCTTCCTTTTCAGTAGATATGAGGCAGGGTACTCCCAGCCCTGGAACTGCTGCCCAGTGCCCACCCAGCACTGAACCACTCAAGGAGAATGCTTTTAAGTCTGTTAAAAATAGCAAATGGTAACAGACCTCGCTGAAGGGCAATGTTCACTCTGTTTACAATGCCCACTGCCCGCACTGTCTGCCTGGCAATGCACGGAATGTGTCTGTCTGTGTGCACTGCAGTGCACATAGAACTAAAGTAGATATGAGGCAGGGTACTCCCAGCCCTGGAACTGCTGCCCAGTGCCCACCCAGCACTGAACCACTCAAGGAGAAATGCTTTTAAGTCTGTTTAAAAAATAGCAAATGTAACAGACTCGCTGAAGGGCAATGTGCACATCTGTTTACAATGCCCACTGCCTCACTGTCTGCCTGGCAATGCCACGGAATGTGTCTGTCTGTGTGCACTGCAGTGCACATAGAACTAAAGTATATATGAGGCAGGGTATCCCAGCCCTGGAACTGCTGCCCAGTGCCCACCCAGCACTGAACCACTCAAGGAGAATGCTTTTAAGTCTGTTTAAAAATAGCAAATGTAACAGACTCGCTGAAGGGCAATGTTCACCATCTGTTTACAATGCCCACTGCCTCACTGTCTGCCTGGCAATGCAACGAATGTGTCTGTCTGTGTGCACTGCAGTGCACATAGAACTAAAGTAGATATGAGGCAGAGTACTCCCAGCCCTGGAAATGCTGCCCAGTGCACACCCAGGCACTGAACCACTCAAGGAGAATGCTTTAAGTCTGTTTAAAAATAGCAAGGTAACAGACTCGCTTGAAGGGCAATGTTCACTCGTTTACAATGCCCACTGCCTCACTGTCTGCCTGGCAATGCACGGAATGTGTCTGTCTGTGTGCACTGCAGTGCACATGAGAACTAAAGTAGATATGAGGCAGAGTACTCCCAGCCCTGGAACTGCTGCCCAGCCAGCACTGAACCACTCAAGGAGAATGCTTTAAGTCTGTTTAAAAAATAGCAAATATGAGGCAGAGTACTGCCAGCCCTGCCTGGCACTGCCCAGGATAAAATGTACAGACTCACTCAATAAGAATGTTCTTTTTTTTTTTCCCTAACAAAGAATCTGTTCTGTGTTGTCTATCAAATCTGGTTCTGTTCTGTGTTGTCTATCAAATCGGGTTCTGCTATCTTCTCTGCCTCAGCCTGCCTAAGCCCACCCAGCACGATCCCAATCCCACCCTCCCCCACTGAATCGCTGAAAAATGTCCGTCAGTCCTCGTGCTGCTGCTGCTTTTATAGTGCTGCTGGCTCGTCAGGAAATCCTCAGAGAAGCACGGAATGACAGCGCGATTCGCTGCATTCAGTGCTTCTCTGAAAAGGTGAACGCAGATTCGCTGCGTTCCGGTATCCATGCCGACCTGTCCCACCCTTTCCTGTGAGTCACTGAGACTCACAGGACAGGGTCAGACAGGTTGGCATGGTTACCGCAGGGGGCGCCGCCATTTTCAGGTAATCCGGGGCTCCGAGCTCGAGTCGCAGGTAATGGCGGCGAGAAAGCGCGCGCATGGCGATTCGCCGTATCCGACATATCTATGTTCATTTATGTCGGAAATCTGCTCGTATACGCCCCATCTTTTTTTTAAGTTAAAAAAAAAATTTGAGTGAGTTGCGTTTTCCATATGCGGTCAATCCGAATGCACATCCCTAACATACATAGGTTCACCTCATAACCACTCTGTATAATAAAACAATGGTATTCTTCTACGATATTAAATAAAATATGTTCCTGTCTCAATCAATTGCCTTGATGATTCTGTGTAACATCTCTACCTTGAACCAAATGTGATGCTCTGATAGCATATCTTCTTTTAACAGTCTTGACATAAACAGTTCCAAAGCATCATGGAACTAACCTGGCATTTATAAGTGGTTGCTGAGCTTCTGGGGCTTTAATTACAGTTAGTGTAACATTAAGGGCCTGATTCACCAAGACCCTTCTCTTATTCTGTGTCTATGGGAACAGGCTTTAACGAATCTAAGTGATGTTGTTAAGTGCGTGGTTTTCCTGAAGAAGACTGAGAGCACAGGGTACTGCAGGTGCTAGCAAAACACTCTTCTCTGAGATTACTCTTAGCACATGGTATATGACGCTGCTGCTTCTGTTGCACAAACTTGCCGGTAATTCACTTAAGCTCTTCCTGCCAAACAAACTGCATGCCAACAGTCTCAATTCTTTAGCCAAAACACTGCAGCTCAATAGTCTTGTAATGACATTCACAAGAAGTCAATTCAGGTAATTCATGCTAGAGGAAAAGAATGTCCCAACTTTTTGATTCAAGATGTTTTTCATGCCATGAATGGTATCTCCTCTTTTCATTCAGATTTAGAGCATTGCTATTTTATTTTGTCATTAAAACACGTTCCTTGCTATCCAAACATTTATAAAAAGATTTGGTAAACCTGTTGCGCACCCCGTCCGCGCTTGGCCTGCGCATGGGACTGCTCACCTCGCTAGCTCCTCTGCAGGTCACGGGTTGGCCTCCCCAGCGGCAGCTGCAAGCTCCAACAGGCCTCTGGGTCCCGCGGCGGCAGTCGCCAGGCCTTCCACTGTGCACCAGGCCTCACGCAGGAGTTCGGCGTCCTCCATGGCGTCGGCCACGACCCTACACACGAGCGCGGACTGCCCAGTCTTGTAGGGCCAGGGGCCGGTCCTAGCTCCGCAGCGCACCCTGATTGAACGTACTAAAGGAAGTTCCTGCCTGCTAGAGATGTGAATCGTGTCATCGATCGTCTTAACGATCGATTTCGGCTAGGGGGGGAGGGAATCGTATCGTCGCCGTTTGGGTTTTTAAAATATCGTTAAAATCGTGAAAATCGTGAACCGGCACACTAAAACACCCTAAACCCCACCCTGACCCTTTAAAATAAATCCCCCCCCCTCCCGAACCCCCCCCCCCCAATGCCTTAAATTACCTGGGGTCCAGCGAAGGTCCGGAACGACCTCCTGCAGTCGAATCGTGTTGTCTTCAGCCGGCGCCATTTTCAAAATGGTGGCGCAAAATGGCGCCGGCCGTAGACAACACGATTCGACTGCAGAAGGTCGTTCCGGACCCCCGCTGGACTTTTGGCAAGTCTTGTGGGGGTCATGAGGCCCCCCCAAGCTGGCCAAAAGTCCAGGGGGTCCGGAACGACCCTCCTGCAGTCGATCTCCTGCCGGCGCCATTTTCCGTACGGAAAAACGATTCACGGCAGGAG